>NC_082654.1:96498293-96798293 GCF_028023285.1 Balaenoptera ricei
TGAAACCATGGGAACTCTCACCATGAGCACTGTCACCATGGGAAATGTCACTATGGGCAGTGTCACCTTGGGCACTGTCACCATGGGCAGTGTCACCATGAGCACTATTACCATGAGCACTATCACGATGATCACTATCACCATGGGCACTGTCACCATGAGCACTATTACCATAGGTACTATCACCAAGGGCACTGTCACCGTGAGCACTGTCACCATGAGCACTGTCACCGTAGACACTGTTACCATGAACAATCTCATCATGGGCAGTGCCACCATAAGGAATTTCAGCATGGGAACTCCAACCATCTATACCACCAGCATGAGCATAGTCACCATGGGCAGTGTCACCATGAGCACTGCCACCTTGGGCACTTTCAACATGGGCACAGTCACCATGCGAACTATCACCATGAGCACTATCACCATGAGCAATATTACCATGAACACTATCACCAAGGGCACTGTCAACGTGAGCATTAGCACCGTGAGCACTATCACCATGAGCACTGTCACCGTGAGCACTGTCACCGTGAGCAGTATTACCATGCGTACTATCACCAAGGGCACTGTCACCATGAGCACTGTCACTGTGGGCATTGTCACCATGAGCACTGTCATCATGGGCACTGTCACCATAGAAACTGTCACAATGAGCACTGTCTCTGTGGGCACTATCACCATGGACACTGTCAGCATAGGCACTGTCACCATGGAGACTGTCACCATGAGCACTATCATCATGGGCAGTGCTACCATAAGGAATTTCACCATTGGAACTCCAACCATGGACACCGCCAGCATGAGCACAGCCACCATGGGCAGTGTCACCATGAGCACTGCCACCATGGGCACTTTCAACATGGGCACTGTCAGCATGCGAACTATCACCATGAGCACTATCACCATGAGCAGTACTACCATGAGCACTATCAGAAAGGGCACTGTCAACGTGAGCACTATCACCGTGAGCACTATCACCATGGGCAGTGTCACCGTGAACAATATCACCATGGGCAGTGTCACCGTGAGCCCTATTACCATGGGAACTATCACCAAGGGCACTGTCACTGTGAGCACTGTCACCATGAGCACTGTCACCGTGGGCACTATCAACATGAGCACTGTCACCATGGGCACTGTCACTATGGGAACTATCACCATGAGAACTGTCACCGTGGGCACTGTCACCATGGGAACTGTCACCATGAGCACTATCACCATGAGGACTATAACCATGGGCACTGTCACCGTGAGCAATATCACCATGAACACTGTAACCATGGGAAATGTCACCGTGGGCACTGTCACCATGTGCACTGTCAACATGAGCACTGTCACCATGGGCACTGTCACCATGGGCAGTGTCATCATGAGCACTGTCACCATGGGCACTCTCACGATGGACAATGTCACCTTGAGCACTATCATCATGGGCAATGCCACCATGAGGAATTTCACCATGGGAACTCCAATCATGTACACCGCCAGCATGAGCACAGTCACCATGGCAGTGTCACCATGAGCAATGTCACCATGGGCACTTTCAACATGGGCACTTTCACCATGGACACTGTCATCATGAGCTCTGTTACCATGGGAAATGTCACCATGAGCACTGACACCATGGGAACTGTCACCATGAGCACTATCAACGTGAGCACAATAACCATGGGCACTGTCACCGTGAGCAATATCACCATGAACATTGTCACCGTGTGCACTGTCAACATGGGAAATGTCACCATGGGAACTGTCACCATGGGCTGGGTCACCATGAGCACTGTCACCATGGGCACTCTCACGATGGACACTGTCACCATGAGCACTATCATCATGGGCACTGCCAGCATAAGGAATTTCACCATGGGAACTCCAGCCATGTACACCGCCAGCATGAGCACAGTCACCATAGGCAGTGTTACCATGAGCACTATCACCATGAGAACTTTAACCATGAGCACTATCATCAAGGGCACTGTCACTGCGAGCATTATCACCGTGAGCACTATCACCATGGGCACTGTCACCATGCGAACTGTCACCATGAGCACTGTCACCATGGGCAATGTCACCATGAGCACTGTCACCGTGAGCACTGTCACCATGAGCACTGTCTCCGTGGGCATTGTAACCATGAGCACTGTCGTCATGGGCACTGTCACCATGCGAAATGCCACCATGAGCTCTATCACCGAGGGCACCTTCACAATGAGCACTGTCACCATGGGCACTGGATCCATGGGAACTGTCACAATGGGCACTATCACGGTGAGCACTATCACCATGGGAACTGTCACCATGGGAACGGTCACCATGGGCATTGTCAAGATGAGCACTGTCACCATGGGAACTCTCACAATGAGCACTGTCACCGTGGGCACTGTCAACATGAGCACTGTCACCATGGAAATGGTCATCATGGGCGCTGTCACCATGGGCACTGTCACCATGGACACTGTCACCATGAGCACTACCATCATGGGCAGTTCCACCATAACAGTTGTACCATGGGAACTCGAACCATGTACACCTCCAACATGAGCACGGTCACCATGGGCAGGGTCAACATGAGCACTGTCACCATGGGCACTTTCAACAGGGGCAGTGTCACCATGCAAACTGCCACCATGAGCACTATCACCATGAGCACTATCACCAAGGGCACTGTCACTGTGAGCACTATCACCATGGGCACTGTCACTATGGGCATTGTCATCATGAGCACTGTCATCATGGGCACTGTCACCATGGGGACTGTCACCATTAGCACTGTCTCTGTGGACACTATCCCCGTGAGCACTATCACAATGGGCACTGGCAGCATAGGCACTGTCACCATGGACACTGTCACCATGAAAACTATCATCATGGGCAGTGCCACCATAAGGAATTTCACCATGGGAACTCCAACTATGTACACCGCCAGCATGAGCACAGTCACAATGGGCAGTGTCACCATGATCACTGCAACCATGGGCACTTTCAACATGGGCCCTGTCACCATGCGAACTATCTCCATGAGCACTATCACCGTGAGCAATGTCACCATGAGCATAGTCACCATGGGCACTGTCACAATGAGCACTGTCACCATGGGCACTGTAACCATGGGGACTTTCACCCTGAGCACTATCACCCTGAGCACTATCACCATGGGCAGGGTCACCGTGAGCAATATCACCATGGGAACTGTCACCATGAGCACTATTAACATGTGTACTATCACCAAGGGCACTGTCACCATGAGCACTATCACCATGAGCACTGTCACCGTTGGCACTGTCACCATGAGCACTGTCATCATGGGCACTGTCACCATGGGAACTGTCACCATTAGAACTCTCAATGTAGGCATTATCAACATGAGCACTATCACAATGGGCACTGTCACCATAGGCACTGTCACCGTGCACACTGTCACCATGAACACTATCATCATGGGCAGTGCCACCATAAGGAATTTCACCATGGGAACTCCAACTATGTACACCGCCAGCATGAGCACAGTCACAATGGGCAGTGTCACCATGATCACTGCAACCATGGGCACTTTCAACATGGGCCCTGTCACCATGCGAACTATCTCCATGAGCACTATCACCGTGAGCAATGTCACCATGAGCATAGTCACCATGGGCACTGTCACAATGAGCACTGTCACCATGGGCACTGTAACCATGGGAACTTTCACCCTGAGCACTATCACCGTGAGCACTATCACCAAGGGCAGGGTCACCGTGAGCAATATCACCATGGGCACTCTCACCGTGAGCACTATTAACATGTGTACTATCACCAAAGACACTGTCACCATGAGCACTATCACCATGAGCACTGTCACCGTTGGCACTGTCACCATGAGCACTGTCATCATGGGCACTGTCACCATGGGAACTGTCACCATTAGAACTCTCACTGTAGGCATTATCAACATGAGCACTATCACAATGGGCACTGTCACCATAGGCACTGTCACCGTGCACACTGTCACCATGAACACTATCATCATGGGCAGTGCCACCATAAGGAATTTCACCATGGGAACTCCAACCATGTATACCACAAGCATGAGCATAGTCACCATGGGCAGTGTCACCATGAGCACTGCCACCATGGGCACTTTCAACATGGGCACGGTCACCATGCGAACTATCACCATGAGGACTTTCACCATGAGCAATATTACCATGAACACTCTCACCAAGGGCACTGTCAACCTGAGAACTATCACCGTAAGCACTATCACCATGAGCACTGTCACCGTGAGCACTGTCACCGTGGGCACTGTCACCGTGTGCACTGTCACCATGGGCAATTTCAACATGGCCACTGTCACCATGGGAACTGCCACCATGGACACTGCCACCCTGAGCACTGTAACCATTGGCACTGCCACAGTGAGCACTGTCACCGTGAGCACTGTCACCATGGGCACTGTCACCATGTGCACTGTCACCATGGGAACTCTCACCATGAGCACTGTCACCATGGGAAATGTCACTATGGGCAGTGTCACCTTGGGCACTGTCCCCATGGGCAGTGTCACCATGAGCACTATTACCATGAGCACTATCACCATGATCACTATCACCATGGGCACTGTCACCATGAGCACTATTACCATAGGTGCTATCACGAAGGGCACTCTCACCATGAGCACTGTCACCATGAGCACTGTCACCGTGGACACTGTCACCATGAACACACTCATCATGGGCAGTGCCATCATAAGGAATTTCAGCATGGGAACTCCAACCATCTATACCACCAGCATGAGCATAGTCACCATGGGCAGTGTCACCATGAGCACTGCCACCTTGGGCACTTTCAACATGGGCACAGTCACCATGCGAACTATCACCATGAGCACTATCACCATGAGCAATATTACCATGAACACTATCACCAAGGGCACTGTCAACGTGAGCATTAGCACCGTGAGCACTATCACCATGAGCACTGTCACCGTGAGCACTGTCACCGTGGGCACTGTCACCGTGTGCACTGTCAACATGAGCACTGTCACCATGGGAAATGTCACCATGGGCACCGTCACCATGGGCAGTGTCACAGTGAGCACTGTCACCATGGACACTCTCATGACGGACACTGTCACCATGAGCACTATCATCATGGGCAGTGCTACCATGAGGAATTTCACCATCGGAACTCCAACCAAGTACACCGCCAGCATGAGCACCGTCACCATGGGCCGTTCCACTATGAGCACTGTCACCATGGACACTGTATCCATGGGAACTGTCACCATGGGCACTATCACGGTGAGCACTATCACCATGGGAAATGTCACCATGGGAACGGTCGCCATGGGCATTGTCAAGATGATCACTGTCACCATGGGAACTGTCACCATGAGCACTGTCACCGTGGGCACTGTCAACATGAGCACTATCACCATGGAAACGGTCACCATGGGAACTGTCACCATGGGCACTCTCACCATAGGCCCTGTCACCATGGGCACTGTCACCATGGACACTGTTACCATGAGCACTATCATCATGGGCAGTACCACCATAACACTTGTACCATGGGAACTCCAACCATGTACACTTCCAGCGTGAGCACAGTCACCATGGGCAGTGTCAACATGAGCACTGTCACCATGGGCAATTTCAACAGGGGCAGTGTCACCATGCGACCTGCCACCATGAGCACTATCACCATGAGCACTATCACCAAGGCCACTGTCACCGTGAGCACTATCACCGTGAGCACTATCACCATGGGCAGTGTCACCGTGATCAATATCAACATGGGCAGTGTCAGCATCAGCACTATTACCATGGGCACTATCAAGTTGAGCACTATCACCTTGCGCAGTGTCACCGTGGGCACTGTCACCATGGGCACTGTCAACATGAGCACAGTCACCATAGGAACTCTCACCATGAGCACTGTCACCATGGGAAATTTCACCATGGGCACTGTCACCATGAGCACTATCATCATGGGGAGTGCCACCATGAGGAATTTCATCATGGGAACTCCAACCATATACACTGCCAGCTTAGCACAGTCACCATGGTCTGTGTCACCATGAGCACTGTCACCGTGAGCACTGTCACCATGGGAACTGTCACCACGTGCACTGTCACCATGGGAACTCTCACCATGAGCATTGTCACCATGACAAATATCACTATGGGCAGTGTCACCATGGGGACTGTCACCATAGGCAGTGTCTCCATGATCACTATTACCATGAGCACTATCACCATGAGCACTATCACCATGAGCAGTATTACCATGAACACTATCACCAAGGGCACTGTGAACGTGAACACTATCACCGTGAGCACTATCACCATGGGCACTGTCACCTTGAACAATATCACCATGCGCAGTGTCACCGTGAACCCTATTACCATGGGAACTATCACCAAGGGCACTGTCACTGTGAGCACTGTCACCATGAGCACTGTCACCGTGGGCACTATCAACATGAGCACTGTCACCATGGGCACTGTCACCATGGGAACTGTCACCATGAGAACTGTCACCGTGGGCAATGTCACCATGAGCACTGTCACCATGAGAACTGTCACCGTGGGCAATGTCACCATGAGCACTGTCACCGTGGACACTGTCACCATGGGAACTGTCACCATGAGCACTATCACCGTGAGGACTGTAACCATGGGCACTGTTACCGTGAGCAATATCACCATGAACACTGTAACCATGGGAAATGTCACCGTGGGCACTGTCAGCATGTGCACTGTCAACATGAGCACTGTCACCATGGGAAATGTCACCATGGGCACTGTCACCATAGGCAGTGTCATCATGAGCACAGTCACCATGGGCACTCTCACGATGGACACTGTCACCATGAGCACTATCATCATGGGCAGTGCCACCATGAGGAATTTCACCATGGGAACTCCAATCATGTACACCGCCAGCATGAGCACAGTCACCATGGCAGTGTCACCATGAGGACTGTCGCCATGGGCACTTTCAACATGGGCACTGTCACTATGGGAACTGTCACTAAAAGCACAGTCACCATGCGCACTGTCAGCAGGGACACTGTCACCATGGGCACTCTCACCATGGGCAATGTCACCATGGATGCTGTCACCATGGGCATGGTCAACATGATCATTGTCACCATGGGCAGTGTCACCATGAGCACTATTACCATGCGCACTATCACCATGAGCACTATCACCGTGAACACTGTCACCATGAGCACTGTCACCATGAAAACTATCACCAATGGCACTGTCACTGTGAGCAGTGTCACCGTGAGCACTGTCACCGTGTGCACTGTCACAATGAGCACTATCACCATGGGAACTATGACCATAGGAATGGTCACCATGGGCACTGTCAAGATGAGCACTGTCACCATGGGAACTCTCACCATGAGCACTGTCACCATGGGAAAACTCACCATGGGCACTATCATCATGGGCAGGAGCCACCATGAGGATTTTCACCATGAGAACTCCAACCATGTATACCGCCAGCTTTAGGACAGTAACCATGGGCTGTGTCACCGTGAGCGCTGTTACCATGGGCACTGTCACCAGGCAAACTGTCACCATGAGCACTGTCACCGTGGGCAATGTCACCATGAGAACTGTCACCGTGGGCAATGTCACCATGGGAACTGTCACCGTGAGTACTATCACCGTGAGCACTCTAACCATGGGCAGTGTCACCGTGAGCAATATCACCATGAACACTGTCACAGTGGGCACTGTTTCCGTGTGCACTGTCAACATGAGCACTGTCACTGTGTGCACTGTCACCATGAGCACTATCATCATGGGCACTCTCACGATGGACACTGTCACCATGGGCAGTGCCACCATGAGGAATTTCACCTTGGGAACTCCAACCATGTACACTGCCAGCATGAGCATAGTCACCATGGGCACTGTCACCGTGAGCAGTGTCACCATGGGCACTTTCAACATGGCCACTCTCACCTGGGCACTGTCACCGTGGACACTGTTATCATGAACTCTGTTACAATGGGAAATGTCACCATGAGCACTGTCATCTTGGGAACTGCCACCATTGACACTGCCACCATGAGAACTGTAACCATTGGCACTGCCACAGTGAGCACTTTCACTGTGAGCACTGTCACCATGGGAACTGTCACCATGTGCACTGTCACCATGTGCACTGTCAACATGAGCACTGTCACCATGGGAAATGTCACCATGGGCAGTGTCACCATGGGCACTGTCACCATGGGAAGTGTCACCATGAGCACTATTACCATGAGCACTATCACCATGAGCACTATCACCAAGGGCAGTGTCACTGTGTTCACTATCACCGTGAGCACTATCACCATGGGCAGTGTCACCGTGAGCACTGTCACCGTGGTGATTGTCACTATGTACACTGTCACCATGAGCACTGTCACCATGAGCACTATCATCATGGGCATTGCCACCATAAGGAATTTCCCCATGGGAACTCCAACCATGTACACTGCCAGCATGAGCAGAGTCACCATGGGCAGTGTCACCTTGAGCACTATCACCATGAGCACTGTCACCATGAGCACTGTCACCGTGGGCACTGTAACCATGGGAACTGTCACCATGAGCACAATCACCGTGAGCACTATCACCATGGGCAGTGTCACCATGAGAAATATCACCAAGGGCACTGTCACCGTGAGCACTGTTACCATGAGCACTGTCACCATGGGCACTGTCAACATGAGCACTGTCATCATGGGCACTGTCACCATGGGAACTCTCACCATGAGCACTGTCACCATGGGAAATGTCACCATGGGCACTATCACTATGGGCACTGTCACCATGGGCAGTGTCACTATGAGCACTGTCACCATGGGCACTGTCACCATGAACACTGTCACCATGAGCACTGTCACCGTGGGCAGTGTCACCATGAGCACTGCCACCATTGGCACTTTCAACATGGGCACAGTCACCATGCGAACTATCACCATGAGCACTATCACCATGAGCAATATTACCATGAACACTATCACCAAGAGCACTGTCAAAGTGAGCACTATCACTGTGAGCACTATCACCATGAGCACTGTCACCGTGTGCACTGTCACCATGTGCACTGTCCACGTGAGCACTCTCACCATGGGCACTCTCACGATGGACAATGTCACCTTGAGCACTATCATCATGGGCAATGCCACCATGAGGAATTTCACCATGGGAACTCCAATCATGTACACCGCCAGCATGAGCACAGTCACCATGGCAGTGTCACCATGAGCAATGTCACCATGGGCACTTTCAACATGGGCACTTTCACCATGGACACTGTCATCATGAGCTCTGTTACCATGGGAAATGTCACCATGAGCACTGACACCATGGGAACTGTCACCATGAGCACTATCAACGTGAGCACAATAACCATGGGCACTGTCACCGTGAGCAATATCACCATGAACACTGTCACCGTGTGCACTGTCAACATGGGAAATGTCACCATGGGAACTGTCACCATGGGCTGGGTCACCATGAGCACTGTCACCATGGGCACTCTCACGATGGACACTGTCACCATGAGCACTATCATCATGGGCACTGCCAGCATAAGGAATTTCACCATGGGAACTCCAGCCATGTACACCGCCAGCATGAGCACAGGCACCATGGTCAGTGTTACCATGAGCACTATCACCATGAGAACTTTAACCATGAGCACTATCATCAAGGGCACTGTCACTGCGAGCATTATCACTGTGAGCACTATCACCGTGGGCACTGTCACCATGCGAACTGTCACCATGAGCACTGTCACCATGGGCAATGTCACCATGAGCACTGTCACCGTGAGCACTGTCACCATGAGAACTGTCTCCGTGGGCATTGTAACCATGAGCACTGTCGTCATGGGCACTGTCACCATGCGAAATGCCACCATGAGCTCTATCACCGAGGGCACTGTCACAATGAGCACTGTCACCATGGGCACTGGATCCATGGGAATTGTCACAAAGGGCACTATCACGGTGAGCACTATCACAGTGGGAACTGTCACCATGGGAACTCTCACCATGAGCACTGTCACCGTGGGCACTGTCAACATGAGCACTGTCACCATGGGCAGTGTCACCATTGGCACTATCAACGTGATCACTATCACCATGGGCAGTGTCACTGTGAGAAATATCACCATGGGCACTGTCACCGTGAGCACTATTACCATGGGTACTATCACCAAGGGCACTGTCACCATCAGCACTGTCACCATGAGCACTGTCACCGTGGGCACTGTCACCTTGAGCACTGTCATAATGGGCACTGTCACCATGGGAACTCTCTCCATTAGCACTGTCACCATGGGAAATGTCACCATGGGCACTATCACTATAGGCACTGTCACTATGGGCAGTTTCATCATGGGCACTTTCAACATGGCCACTGTCACCATGGGCGCTGTCACCATGGACACTGTCATTATGAGCTCTGTTACCATGGGAAATGTCACCATGAGCACTGTCATCTTGGAAACCGCCACCGTGGACACTGCCACCATGAACAATGTTACCATTGGCATTGCCACAGTGAGCACGGTCACCATGAGCACTGTCACCATGGGAACTGTCACCATGTGCACTGTCACCATGAGAAAAGTCACTATCGGCAGTGTCACCATGGGCACTCTCACCATGGGCAGTGTCACCATGAGCACTATTAACATGAGCACTATCACCGTGAGCACTATCACCATGGGCAGTGTCAACCGTGAGCAATATCACCATAGGCACTGTCACCGTGACCCCTATTACCATGGGTACTATCACCAAGGGCATTGTCACCGTGAGCACTGTCATCATGGGCACTGTCACCATGGGGACTGTCACCATTAGCACTGTCTCTGTGGACACGATCACCGTGAGCACTATCACAATGGGCACTGGCAGCATAGGCACTGTCACCATGGACTCTGTCACCATGAAAACTATCATCATGGGCAGTGCCACCATAAGGAATTTCACCATGGGAACTCCAACTATGTACACCGCCAGCATGAGCACAGTCACAATGGGCAGTGTCACCATGATAACTGCGACCATGGGCACTTTCAACATGGGCCCTGTCACCATGCGAACTATCTCCATGAGCACTATCACCATGAGCAATGTCACCATGAGCATAGTCACCATGGGCACTGTCACAATGAACACTGTCACAATGGGCACTGTAACCATGGGGACTTTCACCCTGAGCACTATCACCGTGAGCACTATCACCATGGGCAGGGTCACCGTGAGCAATATCACCATGGGCACTGTCACCGTGAGCACTATTAACATGTGTACTATCACCAAGGGCACTGTCACCATGAGCACTGTCATCATGGGCACTGTCACCATGGGAACTGTCACCATTAGAACTCTCACTGTAGGCATTATCAACATGAGCACTATCACAATGGGCACTGTCACCATAGGCACTGTCACCGTGCACACTGTCACCATGAACACTATCATCATAGGCAGTGCCACCATAAGGAATTTCACCATGGGAACTCCAACCATGTATACCACCAGCATGAGCATAGTCACCATTGGCAGTGTCACCATGAGCACTGTCACCATGGGCAATTTCAACAGGGGCAGTGTCACCATGCGAACTGCCACCATGAGCACTATCACCATGAGCACTATCACCAAGGCCACTGTCACCGTGAGCACTATCACCGTGAGCACTATCACCATGGGCAGTGTCACCGTGAGCAATATCAACATGGGCAGTGTCACCATCAGCACTATTACCATGGGCACTATCACGTTGAGCACTATCACCTTGCGCAGTGTCACCGTGGGCACTGTCACCATGGGCACTCTCAACCTGAGCACTGTCAGCATGGGAACTCTCACCATGAGCACTGTCACCATGGGAAATTTCACCATGGGCACTGTCACCATGAGCACTATCATCATGGGGAGTGCCACCATGAGGAATTTCATCATGGGAACTCCAAACATATACACCGCCAGCTTAACACAGTCACCATGGGCTGTGTCACCATGAGCACTGTCACCGTGGGCACTGTCACTGTGTGCACTGTCACCATGGGCAATTTCAACATGGCCACTGTCACCATGGGCACTGTCACCATGGACACTGTCATCATGAGCTCTGTTACCAAGGGAAATGTCACCATGAGCACTGTCATCTTGGGAACTGCCACCATGGACACTGCCACCCTGTGCACTGTAACCATTGGCACTGCCACAGTGAGCACTGTCACCGTGAGCACTGTCACCATGGGCACTGTCACCATGTGCACTGAAACCATGGGAACTCTCACCATGAGCACTGTCACCATGGGAAATGTCACTATGGGCAGTGTCACCTTGGGCACTGTCACCATGGGCAGTGTCACCATGAGCACTATTACCATGAGCACTATCACGATGATCACTATCACCATGGGCACTGTCACCATGAGCACTATTACCATAGGTACTATCACCAAGGGCACTGTCACCGTGAGCACTGTCACCATGAGCACTGTCACCGTAGACACTGTTACCATGAACAATCTCATCATGGGCAGTGCCACCATAAGGAATTTCAGCATGGGAACTCCAACCATCTATACCACCAGCATGAGCATAGTCACCATGGGCAGTGTCACCATGAGCACTGCCACCTTGGGCACTTTCAACATGGGCACAGTCACCATGCGAACTATCACCATGAGCACTATCACCATGAGCAATATTACCATGAACACTATCACCAAGGGCACTGTCAACGTGAGCATTAGCACCGTGAGCACTATCACCATGAGCACTGTCACCGTGAGCACTGTCACCGTGAGCAGTATTACCATGCGTACTATCACCAAGGGCACTGTCACCATGAGCACTGTCACTGTGGGCATTGTCACCATGAGCACTGTCATCATGGGCACTGTCACCATAGAAACTGTCACAATGAGCACTGTCTCTGTGGGCACTATCACCATGGACACTGTCAGCATAGGCACTGTCACCATGGAGACTGTCACCATGAGCACTATCATCATGGGCAGTGCTACCATAAGGAATTTCACCATTGGAACTCCAACCATGGACACCGCCAGCATGAGCACAGCCACCATGGGCAGTGTCACCATGAGCACTGCCACCATGGGCACTTTCAACATGGGCACTGTCAGCATGCGAACTATCACCATGAGCACTATCACCATGAGCAGTACTACCATGAGCACTATCAGAAAGGGCACTGTCAACGTGAGCACTATCACCGTGAGCACTATCACCATGGGCAGTGTCACCGTGAACAATATCACCATGGGCAGTGTCACCGTGAGCCCTATTACCATGGGAACTATCACCAAGGGCACTGTCACTGTGAGCACTGTCACCATGAGCACTGTCACCGTGGGCACTATCAACATGAGCACTGTCACCATGGGCACTGTCACTATGGGAACTATCACCATGAGAACTGTCACCGTGGGCACTGTCACCATGGGAACTGTCACCATGAGCACTATCACCATGAGGACTATAACCATGGGCACTGTCACCGTGAGCAATATCACCATGAACACTGTAACCATGGGAAATGTCACCGTGGGCACTGTCACCATGTGCACTGTCAACATGAGCACTGTCACCATGGGCACTGTCACCATGGGCAGTGTCATCATGAGCACTGTCACCATGGGCACTCTCACGATGGACAATGTCACCTTGAGCACTATCATCATGGGCAATGCCACCATGAGGAATTTCACCATGGGAACTCCAATCATGTACACCGCCAGCATGAGCACAGTCACCATGGCAGTGTCACCATGAGCAATGTCACCATGGGCACTTTCAACATGGGCACTTTCACCATGGACACTGTCATCATGAGCTCTGTTACCATGGGAAATGTCACCATGAGCACTGACACCATGGGAACTGTCACCATGAGCACTATCAACGTGAGCACAATAACCATGGGCACTGTCACCGTGAGCAATATCACCATGAACATTGTCACCGTGTGCACTGTCAACATGGGAAATGTCACCATGGGAACTGTCACCATGGGCTGGGTCACCATGAGCACTGTCACCATGGGCACTCTCACGATGGACACTGTCACCATGAGCACTATCATCATGGGCACTGCCAGCATAAGGAATTTCACCATGGGAACTCCAGCCATGTACACCGCCAGCATGAGCACAGTCACCATAGGCAGTGTTACCATGAGCACTATCACCATGAGAACTTTAACCATGAGCACTATCATCAAGGGCACTGTCACTGCGAGCATTATCACCGTGAGCACTATCACCATGGGCACTGTCACCATGCGAACTGTCACCATGAGCACTGTCACCATGGGCAATGTCACCATGAGCACTGTCACCGTGAGCACTGTCACCATGAGCACTGTCTCCGTGGGCATTGTAACCATGAGCACTGTCGTCATGGGCACTGTCACCATGCGAAATGCCACCATGAGCTCTATCACCGAGGGCACCTTCACAATGAGCACTGTCACCATGGGCACTGGATCCATGGGAACTGTCACAATGGGCACTATCACGGTGAGCACTATCACCATGGGAACTGTCACCATGGGAACGGTCACCATGGGCATTGTCAAGATGAGCACTGTCACCATGGGAACTCTCACAATGAGCACTGTCACCGTGGGCACTGTCAACATGAGCACTGTCACCATGGAAATGGTCATCATGGGCGCTGTCACCATGGGCACTGTCACCATGGACACTGTCACCATGAGCACTACCATCATGGGCAGTTCCACCATAACAGTTGTACCATGGGAACTCGAACCATGTACACCTCCAACATGAGCACGGTCACCATGGGCAGGGTCAACATGAGCACTGTCACCATGGGCACTTTCAACAGGGGCAGTGTCACCATGCAAACTGCCACCATGAGCACTATCACCATGAGCACTATCACCAAGGGCACTGTCACTGTGAGCACTATCACCATGGGCACTGTCACTATGGGCATTGTCATCATGAGCACTGTCATCATGGGCACTGTCACCATGGGGACTGTCACCATTAGCACTGTCTCTGTGGACACTATCCCCGTGAGCACTATCACAATGGGCACTGGCAGCATAGGCACTGTCACCATGGACACTGTCACCATGAAAACTATCATCATGGGCAGTGCCACCATAAGGAATTTCACCATGGGAACTCCAACTATGTACACCGCCAGCATGAGCACAGTCACAATGGGCAGTGTCACCATGATCACTGCAACCATGGGCACTTTCAACATGGGCCCTGTCACCATGCGAACTATCTCCATGAGCACTATCACCGTGAGCAATGTCACCATGAGCATAGTCACCATGGGCACTGTCACAATGAGCACTGTCACCATGGGCACTGTAACCATGGGGACTTTCACCCTGAGCACTATCACCCTGAGCACTATCACCATGGGCAGGGTCACCGTGAGCAATATCACCATGGGAACTGTCACCATGAGCACTATTAACATGTGTACTATCACCAAGGGCACTGTCACCATGAGCACTATCACCATGAGCACTGTCACCGTTGGCACTGTCACCATGAGCACTGTCATCATGGGCACTGTCACCATGGGAACTGTCACCATTAGAACTCTCAATGTAGGCATTATCAACATGAGCACTATCACAATGGGCACTGTCACCATAGGCACTGTCACCGTGCACACTGTCACCATGAACACTATCATCATGGGCAGTGCCACCATAAGGAATTTCACCATGGGAACTCCAACTATGTACACCGCCAGCATGAGCACAGTCACAATGGGCAGTGTCACCATGATCACTGCAACCATGGGCACTTTCAACATGGGCCCTGTCACCATGCGAACTATCTCCATGAGCACTATCACCGTGAGCAATGTCACCATGAGCATAGTCACCATGGGCACTGTCACAATGAGCACTGTCACCATGGGCACTGTAACCATGGGAACTTTCACCCTGAGCACTATCACCGTGAGCACTATCACCAAGGGCAGGGTCACCGTGAGCAATATCACCATGGGCACTCTCACCGTGAGCACTATTAACATGTGTACTATCACCAAAGACACTGTCACCATGAGCACTATCACCATGAGCACTGTCACCGTTGGCACTGTCACCATGAGCACTGTCATCATGGGCACTGTCACCATGGGAACTGTCACCATTAGAACTCTCACTGTAGGCATTATCAACATGAGCACTATCACAATGGGCACTGTCACCATAGGCACTGTCACCGTGCACACTGTCACCATGAACACTATCATCATGGGCAGTGCCACCATAAGGAATTTCACCATGGGAACTCCAACCATGTATACCACAAGCATGAGCATAGTCACCATGGGCAGTGTCACCATGAGCACTGCCACCATGGGCACTTTCAACATGGGCACGGTCACCATGCGAACTATCACCATGAGGACTTTCACCATGAGCAATATTACCATGAACACTCTCACCAAGGGCACTGTCAACCTGAGAACTATCACCGTAAGCACTATCACCATGAGCACTGTCACCGTGAGCACTGTCACCGTGGGCACTGTCACCGTGTGCACTGTCACCATGGGCAATTTCAACATGGCCACTGTCACCATGGGAACTGCCACCATGGACACTGCCACCCTGAGCACTGTAACCATTGGCACTGCCACAGTGAGCACTGTCACCGTGAGCACTGTCACCATGGGCACTGTCACCATGTGCACTGTCACCATGGGAACTCTCACCATGAGCACTGTCACCATGGGAAATGTCACTATGGGCAGTGTCACCTTGGGCACTGTCCCCATGGGCAGTGTCACCATGAGCACTATTACCATGAGCACTATCACCATGATCACTATCACCATGGGCACTGTCACCATGAGCACTATTACCATAGGTGCTATCACGAAGGGCACTCTCACCATGAGCACTGTCACCATGAGCACTGTCACCGTGGACACTGTCACCATGAACACACTCATCATGGGCAGTGCCATCATAAGGAATTTCAGCATGGGAACTCCAACCATCTATACCACCAGCATGAGCATAGTCACCATGGGCAGTGTCACCATGAGCACTGCCACCTTGGGCACTTTCAACATGGGCACAGTCACCATGCGAACTATCACCATGAGCACTATCACCATGAGCAATATTACCATGAACACTATCACCAAGGGCACTGTCAACGTGAGCATTAGCACCGTGAGCACTATCACCATGAGCACTGTCACCGTGAGCACTGTCACCGTGGGCACTGTCACCGTGTGCACTGTCAACATGAGCACTGTCACCATGGGAAATGTCACCATGGGCACCGTCACCATGGGCAGTGTCACAGTGAGCACTGTCACCATGGACACTCTCATGACGGACACTGTCACCATGAGCACTATCATCATGGGCAGTGCTACCATGAGGAATTTCACCATCGGAACTCCAACCAAGTACACCGCCAGCATGAGCACCGTCACCATGGGCCGTTCCACTATGAGCACTGTCACCATGGACACTGTATCCATGGGAACTGTCACCATGGGCACTATCACGGTGAGCACTATCACCATGGGAAATGTCACCATGGGAACGGTCGCCATGGGCATTGTCAAGATGATCACTGTCACCATGGGAACTGTCACCATGAGCACTGTCACCGTGGGCACTGTCAACATGAGCACTATCACCATGGAAACGGTCACCATGGGAACTGTCACCATGGGCACTCTCACCATAGGCCCTGTCACCATGGGCACTGTCACCATGGACACTGTTACCATGAGCACTATCATCATGGGCAGTACCACCATAACACTTGTACCATGGGAACTCCAACCATGTACACTTCCAGCGTGAGCACAGTCACCATGGGCAGTGTCAACATGAGCACTGTCACCATGGGCAATTTCAACAGGGGCAGTGTCACCATGCGACCTGCCACCATGAGCACTATCACCATGAGCACTATCACCAAGGCCACTGTCACCGTGAGCACTATCACCGTGAGCACTATCACCATGGGCAGTGTCACCGTGATCAATATCAACATGGGCAGTGTCAGCATCAGCACTATTACCATGGGCACTATCAAGTTGAGCACTATCACCTTGCGCAGTGTCACCGTGGGCACTGTCACCATGGGCACTGTCAACATGAGCACAGTCACCATAGGAACTCTCACCATGAGCACTGTCACCATGGGAAATTTCACCATGGGCACTGTCACCATGAGCACTATCATCATGGGGAGTGCCACCATGAGGAATTTCATCATGGGAACTCCAACCATATACACTGCCAGCTTAGCACAGTCACCATGGTCTGTGTCACCATGAGCACTGTCACCGTGAGCACTGTCACCATGGGAACTGTCACCACGTGCACTGTCACCATGGGAACTCTCACCATGAGCATTGTCACCATGACAAATATCACTATGGGCAGTGTCACCATGGGGACTGTCACCATAGGCAGTGTCTCCATGATCACTATTACCATGAGCACTATCACCATGAGCACTATCACCATGAGCAGTATTACCATGAACACTATCACCAAGGGCACTGTGAACGTGAACACTATCACCGTGAGCACTATCACCATGGGCACTGTCACCTTGAACAATATCACCATGCGCAGTGTCACCGTGAACCCTATTACCATGGGAACTATCACCAAGGGCACTGTCACTGTGAGCACTGTCACCATGAGCACTGTCACCGTGGGCACTATCAACATGAGCACTGTCACCATGGGCACTGTCACCATGGGAACTGTCACCATGAGAACTGTCACCGTGGGCAATGTCACCATGAGCACTGTCACCATGAGAACTGTCACCGTGGGCAATGTCACCATGAGCACTGTCACCGTGGACACTGTCACCATGGGAACTGTCACCATGAGCACTATCACCGTGAGGACTGTAACCATGGGCACTGTTACCGTGAGCAATATCACCATGAACACTGTAACCATGGGAAATGTCACCGTGGGCACTGTCAGCATGTGCACTGTCAACATGAGCACTGTCACCATGGGAAATGTCACCATGGGCACTGTCACCATAGGCAGTGTCATCATGAGCACAGTCACCATGGGCACTCTCACGATGGACACTGTCACCATGAGCACTATCATCATGGGCAGTGCCACCATGAGGAATTTCACCATGGGAACTCCAATCATGTACACCGCCAGCATGAGCACAGTCACCATGGCAGTGTCACCATGAGGACTGTCGCCATGGGCACTTTCAACATGGGCACTGTCACTATGGGAACTGTCACTAAAAGCACAGTCACCATGCGCACTGTCAGCAGGGACACTGTCACCATGGGCACTCTCACCATGGGCAATGTCACCATGGATGCTGTCACCATGGGCATGGTCAACATGATCATTGTCACCATGGGCAGTGTCACCATGAGCACTATTACCATGCGCACTATCACCATGAGCACTATCACCGTGAACACTGTCACCATGAGCACTGTCACCATGAAAACTATCACCAATGGCACTGTCACTGTGAGCAGTGTCACCGTGAGCACTGTCACCGTGTGCACTGTCACAATGAGCACTATCACCATGGGAACTATGACCATAGGAATGGTCACCATGGGCACTGTCAAGATGAGCACTGTCACCATGGGAACTCTCACCATGAGCACTGTCACCATGGGAAAACTCACCATGGGCACTATCATCATGGGCAGGAGCCACCATGAGGATTTTCACCATGAGAACTCCAACCATGTATACCGCCAGCTTTAGGACAGTAACCATGGGCTGTGTCACCGTGAGCGCTGTTACCATGGGCACTGTCACCAGGCAAACTGTCACCATGAGCACTGTCACCGTGGGCAATGTCACCATGAGAACTGTCACCGTGGGCAATGTCACCATGGGAACTGTCACCGTGAGCACTATCACCGTGAGCACTCTAACCATGGGCAGTGTCACCGTGAGCAATATCACCATGAACACTGTCACAGTGGGCACTGTTTCCGTGTGCACTGTCAACATGAGCACTGTCACTGTGTGCACTGTCACCATGAGCACTATCATCATGGGCACTCTCACGATGGACACTGTCACCATGGGCAGTGCCACCATGAGGAATTTCACCTTGGGAACTCCAACCATGTACACTGCCAGCATGAGCATAGTCACCATGGGCACTGTCACCGTGAGCAGTGTCACCATGGGCACTTTCAACATGGCCACTCTCACCTGGGCACTGTCACCGTGGACACTGTTATCATGAACTCTGTTACAATGGGAAATGTCACCATGAGCACTGTCATCTTGGGAACTGCCACGATTGACACTGCCACCATGAGAACTGTAACCATTGGCACTGCCACAGTGAGCACTTTCACTGTGAGCACTGTCACCATGGGAACTGTCACCATGTGCACTGTCACCATGTGCACTGTCAACATGAGCACTGTCACCATGGGAAATGTCACCATGGGCAGTGTCACCATGGGCACTGTCACCATGGGAAGTGTCACCATGAGCACTATTACCATGAGCACTATCACCATGAGCACTATCACCAAGGGCAGTGTCACTGTGTTCACTATCACCGTGAGCACTATCACCATGGGCAGTGTCACCGTGAGCACTGTCACCGTGGTGATTGTCACTATGTACACTGTCACCATGAGCACTGTCACCATGAGCACTATCATCATGGGCATTGCCACCATAAGGAATTTCCCCATGGGAACTCCAACCATGTACACTGCCAGCATGAGCAGAGTCACCATGGGCAGTGTCACCTTGAGCACTATCACCATGAGCACTGTCACCATGAGCACTGTCACCGTGGGCACTGTAACCATGGGAACTGTCACCATGAGCACAATCACCGTGAGCACTATCACCATGGGCAGTGTCACCATGAGAAATATCACCAAGGGCACTGTCACCGTGAGCACTGTTACCATGAGCACTGTCACCATGGGCACTGTCAACATGAGCACTGTCATCATGGGCACTGTCACCATGGGAACTCTCACCATGAGCACTGTCACCATGGGAAATGTCACCATGGGCACTATCACTATGGGCACTGTCACCATGGGCAGTGTCACTATGAGCACTGTCACCATGGGCACTGTCACCATGAACACTGTCACCATGAGCACTGTCACCGTGGGCAGTGTCACCATGAGCACTGCCACCATTGGCACTTTCAACATGGGCACAGTCACCATGCGAACTATCACCATGAGCACTATCACCATGAGCAATATTACCATGAACACTATCACCAAGAGCACTGTCAAAGTGAGCACTATCACTGTGAGCACTATCACCATGAGCACTGTCACCATGGGCACTGTCACCATGTGCACTGTCCACGTGAGCACTCTCACCATGGGCACTCTCACGATGGACAATGTCACCTTGAGCACTATCATCATGGGCAATGCCACCATGAGGAATTTCACCATGGGAACTCCAATCATGTACACCGCCAGCATGAGCACAGTCACCATGGCAGTGTCACCATGAGCAATGTCACCATGGGCACTTTCAACATGGGCACTTTCACCATGGACACTGTCATCATGAGCTCTGTTACCATGGGAAATGTCACCATGAGCACTGACACCATGGGAACTGTCACCATGAGCACTATCAACGTGAGCACAATAACCATGGGCACTGTCACCGTGAGCAATATCACCATGAACACTGTCACCGTGTGCACTGTCAACATGGGAAATGTCACCATGGGAACTGTCACCATGGGCTGGGTCACCATGAGCACTGTCACCATGGGCACTCTCACGATGGACACTGTCACCATGAGCACTATCATCATGGGCACTGCCAGCATAAGGAATTTCACCATGGGAACTCCAGCCATGTACACCGCCAGCATGAGCACAGGCACCATGGTCAGTGTTACCATGAGCACTATCACCATGAGAACTTTAACCATGAGCACTATCATCAAGGGCACTGTCACTGCGAGCATTATCACTGTGAGCACTATCACCGTGGGCACTGTCACCATGCGAACTGTCACCATGAGCACTGTCACCATGGGCAATGTCACCATGAGCACTGTCACCGTGAGCACTGTCACCATGAGAACTGTCTCCGTGGGCATTGTAACCATGAGCACTGTCGTCATGGGCACTGTCACCATGCGAAATGCCACCATGAGCTCTATCACCGAGGGCACTGTCACAATGAGCACTGTCACCATGGGCACTGGATCCATGGGAATTGTCACAAAGGGCACTATCACGGTGAGCACTATCACAGTGGGAACTGTCACCATGGGAACTCTCACCATGAGCACTGTCACCGTGGGCACTGTCAACATGAGCACTGTCACCATGGGCAGTGTCACCATTGGCACTATCAACGTGATCACTATCACCATGGGCAGTGTCACTGTGAGAAATATCACCATGGGCACTGTCACCGTGAGCACTATTACCATGGGTACTATCACCAAGGGCACTGTCACCATCAGCACTGTCACCATGAGCACTGTCACCGTGGGCACTGTCACCTTGAGCACTGTCATAATGGGCACTGTCACCATGGGAACTCTCTCCATTAGCACTGTCACCATGGGAAATGTCACCATGGGCACTATCACTATAGGCACTGTCACTATGGGCAGTTTCATCATGGGCACTTTCAACATGGCCACTGTCACCATGGGCGCTGTCACCATGGACACTGTCATTATGAGCTCTGTTACCATGGGAAATGTCACCATGAGCACTGTCATCTTGGAAACCGCCACCGTGGACACTGCCACCATGAACAATGTTACCATTGGCATTGCCACAGTGAGCACGGTCACCATGAGCACTGTCACCATGGGAACTGTCACCATGTGCACTGTCACCATGAGAAAAGTCACTATCGGCAGTGTCACCATGGGCACTCTCACCATGGGCAGTGTCACCATGAGCACTATTAACATGAGCACTATCACCGTGAGCACTATCACCATGGGCAGTGTCAACCGTGAGCAATATCACCATAGGCACTGTCACCGTGACCCCTATTACCATGGGTACTATCACCAAGGGCATTGTCACCGTGAGCACTGTCATCATGGGCACTGTCACCATGGGGACTGTCACCATTAGCACTGTCTCTGTGGACACGATCACCGTGAGCACTATCACAATGGGCACTGGCAGCATAGGCACTGTCACCATGGACTCTGTCACCATGAAAACTATCATCATGGGCAGTGCCACCATAAGGAATTTCACCATGGGAACTCCAACTATGTACACCGCCAGCATGAGCACAGTCACAATGGGCAGTGTCACCATGATAACTGCGACCATGGGCACTTTCAACATGGGCCCTGTCACCATGCGAACTATCTCCATGAGCACTATCACCATGAGCAATGTCACCATGAGCATAGTCACCATGGGCACTGTCACAATGAACACTGTCACAATGGGCACTGTAACCATGGGGACTTTCACCCTGAGCACTATCACCGTGAGCACTATCACCATGGGCAGGGTCACCGTGAGCAATATCACCATGGGCACTGTCACCGTGAGCACTATTAACATGTGTACTATCACCAAGGGCACTGTCACCATGAGCACTGTCATCATGGGCACTGTCACCATGGGAACTGTCACCATTAGAACTCTCACTGTAGGCATTATCAACATGAGCACTATCACAATGGGCACTGTCACCATAGGCACTGTCACCGTGCACACTGTCACCATGAACACTATCATCATAGGCAGTGCCACCATAAGGAATTTCACCATGGGAACTCCAACCATGTATACCACCAGCATGAGCATAGTCACCATTGGCAGTGTCACCATGAGCACTGTCACCATGGGCAATTTCAACAGGGGCAGTGTCACCATGCGAACTGCCACCATGAGCACTATCACCATGAGCACTATCACCAAGGCCACTGTCACCGTGAGCACTATCACCGTGAGCACTATCACCATGGGCAGTGTCACCGTGAGCAATATCAACATGGGCAGTGTCACCATCAGCACTATTACCATGGGCACTATCACGTTGAGCACTATCACCTTGCGCAGTGTCACCGTGGGCACTGTCACCATGGGCACTCTCAACCTGAGCACTGTCAGCATGGGAACTCTCACCATGAGCACTGTCACCATGGGAAATTTCACCATGGGCACTGTCACCATGAGCACTATCATCATGGGGAGTGCCACCATGAGGAATTTCATCATGGGAACTCCAAACATATACACCGCCAGCTTAACACAGTCACCATGGGCTGTGTCACCATGAGCACTGTCACCGTGGGCACTGTCACTGTGTGCACTGTCACCATGGGCAATTTCAACATGGCCACTGTCACCATGGGCACTGTCACCATGGACACTGTCATCATGAGCTCTGTTACCAAGGGAAATGTCACCATGAGCACTGTCATCTTGGGAACTGCCACCATGGACACTGCCACCCTGTGCACTGTAACCATTGGCACTGCCACAGTGAGCACTGTCACCGTGAGCACTGTCACCATGGGCACTGTCACCATGTGCACTGAAACCATGGGAACTCTCACCATGAGCACTGTCACCATGGGAAATGTCACTATGGGCAGTGTCACCTTGGGCACTGTCACCATGGGCAGTGTCACCATGAGCACTATTACCATGAGCACTATCACGATGATCACTATCACCATGGGCACTGTCACCATGAGCACTATTACCATAGGTACTATCACCAAGGGCACTGTCACCGTGAGCACTGTCACCATGAGCACTGTCACCGTAGACACTGTTACCATGAACAATCTCATCATGGGCAGTGCCACCATAAGGAATTTCAGCATGGGAACTCCAACCATCTATACCACCAGCATGAGCATAGTCACCATGGGCAGTGTCACCATGAGCACTGCCACCTTGGGCACTTTCAACATGGGCACAGTCACCATGCGAACTATCACCATGAGCACTATCACCATGAGCAATATTACCATGAACACTATCACCAAGGGCACTGTCAACGTGAGCATTAGCACCGTGAGCACTATCACCATGAGCACTGTCACCGTGAGCACTGTCACCGTGAGCAGTATTACCATGCGTACTATCACCAAGGGCACTGTCACCATGAGCACTGTCACTGTGGGCATTGTCACCATGAGCACTGTCATCATGGGCACTGTCACCATAGAAACTGTCACAATGAGCACTGTCTCTGTGGGCACTATCACCATGGACACTGTCAGCATAGGCACTGTCACCATGGAGACTGTCACCATGAGCACTATCATCATGGGCAGTGCTACCATAAGGAATTTCACCATTGGAACTCCAACCATGGACACCGCCAGCATGAGCACAGCCACCATGGGCAGTGTCACCATGAGCACTGCCACCATGGGCACTTTCAACATGGGCACTGTCAGCATGCGAACTATCACCATGAGCACTATCACCATGAGCAGTACTACCATGAGCACTATCAGAAAGGGCACTGTCAACGTGAGCACTATCACCGTGAGCACTATCACCATGGGCAGTGTCACCGTGAACAATATCACCATGGGCAGTGTCACCGTGAGCCCTATTACCATGGGAACTATCACCAAGGGCACTGTCACTGTGAGCACTGTCACCATGAGCACTGTCACCGTGGGCACTATCAACATGAGCACTGTCACCCTGGGCACTGTCACTATGGGAACTATCACCATGAGAACTGTCACCGTGGGCACTGTCACCATGGGAACTGTCACCATGAGCACTATCACCATGAGGACTATAACCATGGGCACTGTCACCGTGAGCAATATCACCATGAACACTGTAACCATGGGAAATGTCACCGTGGGCACTGTCACCATGTGCACTGTCAACATGAGCACTGTCAACATGAGCACTGTCACCATGGGCACTGTCACCATGGGCAGTGTCATCATGAGCACTGTCACCATGGGCACTCTCACGATGGACAATGTCACCTTGAGCACTATCATCATGGGCAATGCCACCATGAGGAATTTCACCATGGGAACTCCAATCATGTACACCGCCAGCATGAGCACAGTCACCATGGCAGTGTCACCATGAGCAATGTCACCATGGGCACTTTCAACATGGGCACTTTCACCATGGACACTGTCATCATGAGCTCTGTTACCATGGGAAATGTCACCATGAGCACTGACACCATGGGAACTGTCACCATGAGCACTATCAACGTGAGCACAATAACCATGGGCACTGTCACCGTGAGCAATATCACCATGAACATTGTCACCGTGTGCACTGTCAACATGGGAAATGTCACCATGGGAACTGTCACCATGGGCTGGGTCACCATGAGCACTGTCACCATGGGCACTCTCACGATGGACACTGTCACCATGAGCACTATCATCATGGGCACTGCCAGCATAAGGAATTTCACCATGGGAACTCCAGCCATGTACACCGCCAGCATGAGCACAGTCACCATAGGCAGTGTTACCATGAGCACTATCACCATGAGAACTTTAACCATGAGCACTATCATCAAGGGCACTGTCACTGCGAGCATTATCACCGTGAGCACTATCACCATGGGCACTGTCACCATGCGAACTGTCACCATGAGCACTGTCACCATGGGCAATGTCACCATGAGCACTGTCACCGTGAGCACTGTCACCATGAGCACTGTCTCCGTGGGCATTGTAACCATGAGCACTGTCGTCATGGGCACTGTCACCATGCGAAATGCCACCATGAGCTCTATCACCGAGGGCACCTTCACAATGAGCACTGTCACCATGGGCACTGGATCCATGGGAACTGTCACAATGGGCACTATCACGGTGAGCACTATCACCATGGGAACTGTCACCATGGGAACGGTCACCATGGGCATTGTCAAGATGAGCACTGTCACCATGGGAACTCTCACAATGAGCACTGTCACCGTGGGCACTGTCAACATGAGCACTGTCACCATGGAAATGGTCATCATGGGCGCTGTCACCATGGGCACTGTCACCATGGACACTGTCACCATGAGCACTACCATCATGGGCAGTTCCACCATAACAGTTGTACCATGGGAACTCGAACCATGTACACCTCCAACATGAGCACGGTCACCATGGGCAGGGTCAACATGAGCACTGTCACCATGGGCACTTTCAACAGGGGCAGTGTCACCATGCAAACTGCCACCATGAGCACTATCACCATGAGCACTATCACCAAGGGCACTGTCACTGTGAGCACTATCACCATGGGCACTGTCACTATGGGCATTGTCATCATGAGCACTGTCATCATGGGCACTGTCACCATGGGGACTGTCACCATTAGCACTGTCTCTGTGGACACTATCCCCGTGAGCACTATCACAATGGGCACTGGCAGCATAGGCACTGTCACCATGGACACTGTCACCATGAAAACTATCATCATGGGCAGTGCCACCATAAGGAATTTCACCATGGGAACTCCAACTATGTACACCGCCAGCATGAGCACAGTCACAATGGGCAGTGTCACCATGATCACTGCAACCATGGGCACTTTCAACATGGGCCCTGTCACCATGCGAACTATCTCCATGAGCACTATCACCGTGAGCAATGTCACCATGAGCATAGTCACCATGGGCACTGTCACAATGAGCACTGTCACCATGGGCACTGTAACCATGGGGACTTTCACCCTGAGCACTATCACCATGGGCAGGGTCACCGTGAGCAATATCACCATGGGAACTGTCACCATGAGCACTATTAACATGTGTACTATCACCAAGGGCACTGTCACCATGAGCACTATCACCATGAGCACTGTCACCGTTGGCACTGTCACCATGAGCACTGTCATCATGGGCACTGTCACCATGGGAACTGTCACCATTAGAACTCTCAATGTAGGCATTATCAACATGAGCACTATCACAATGGGCACTGTCACCATAGGCACTGTCACCGTGCACACTGTCACCATGAACACTATCATCATGGGCAGTGCCACCATAAGGAATTTCACCATGGGAACTCCAACTATGTACACCGCCAGCATGAGCACAGTCACAATGGGCAGTGTCACCATGATCACTGCAACCATGGGCACTTTCAACATGGGCCCTGTCACCATGCGAACTATCTCCATGAGCACTATCACCGTGAGCAATGTCACCATGAGCATAGTCACCATGGGCACTGTCACAATGAGCACTGTCACCATGGGCACTGTAACCATGGGAACTTTCACCCTGAGCACTATCACCGTGAGCACTATCACCAAGGGCAGGGTCACCGTGAGCAATATCACCATGGGCACTCTCACCGTGAGCACTATTAACATGTGTACTATCACCAAAGACACTGTCACCATGAGCACTATCACCATGAGCACTGTCACCGTTGGCACTGTCACCATGAGCACTGTCATCATGGGCACTGTCACCATGGGAACTGTCACCATTAGAACTCTCACTGTAGGCATTATCAACATGAGCACTATCACAATGGGCACTGTCACCATAGGCACTGTCACCGTGCACACTGTCACCATGAACACTATCATCATGGGCAGTGCCACCATAAGGAATTTCACCATGGGAACTCCAACCATGTATACCACAAGCATGAGCATAGTCACCATGGGCAGTGTCACCATGAGCACTGCCACCATGGGCACTTTCAACATGGGCACGGTCACCATGCGAACTATCACCATGAGGACTTTCACCATGAGCAATATTACCATGAACACTCTCACCAAGGGCACTGTCAACCTGAGAACTATCACCGTAAGCACTATCACCATGAGCACTGTCACCGTGAGCACTGTCACCGTGGGCACTGTCACCGTGTGCACTGTCACCATGGGCAATTTCAACATGGCCACTGTCACCATGGGAACTGCCACCATGGACACTGCCACCCTGAGCACTGTAACCATTGGCACTGCCACAGTGAGCACTGTCACCGTGAGCACTGTCACCATGGGCACTGTCACCATGTGCACTGTCACCATGGGAACTCTCACCATGAGCACTGTCACCATGGGAAATGTCACTATGGGCAGTGTCACCTTGGGCACTGTCCCCATGGGCAGTGTCACCATGAGCACTATTACCATGAGCACTATCACCATGATCACTATCACCATGGGCACTGTCACCATGAGCACTATTACCATAGGTGCTATCACGAAGGGCACTCTCACCATGAGCACTGTCACCATGAGCACTGTCACCGTGGACACTGTCACCATGAACACACTCATCATGGGCAGTGCCATCATAAGGAATTTCAGCATGGGAACTCCAACCATCTATACCACCAGCATGAGCATAGTCACCATGGGCAGTGTCACCATGAGCACTGCCACCTTGGGCACTTTCAACATGGGCACAGTCACCATGCGAACTATCACCATGAGCACTATCACCATGAGCAATATTACCATGAACACTATCACCAAGGGCACTGTCAACGTGAGCATTAGCACCGTGAGCACTATCACCATGAGCACTGTCACCGTGAGCACTGTCACCGTGGGCACTGTCACCGTGTGCACTGTCAACATGAGCACTGTCACCATGGGAAATGTCACCATGGGCACCGTCACCATGGGCAGTGTCACAGTGAGCACTGTCACCATGGACACTCTCATGACGGACACTGTCACCATGAGCACTATCATCATGGGCAGTGCTACCATGAGGAATTTCACCATCGGAACTCCAACCAAGTACACCGCCAGCATGAGCACCGTCACCATGGGCCGTTCCACTATGAGCACTGTCACCATGGACACTGTATCCATGGGAACTGTCACCATGGGCACTATCACGGTGAGCACTATCACCATGGGAAATGTCACCATGGGAACGGTCGCCATGGGCATTGTCAAGATGATCACTGTCACCATGGGAACTGTCACCATGAGCACTGTCACCGTGGGCACTGTCAACATGAGCACTATCACCATGGAAACGGTCACCATGGGAACTGTCACCATGGGCACTCTCACCATAGGCCCTGTCACCATGGGCACTGTCACCATGGACACTGTTACCATGAGCACTATCATCATGGGCAGTACCACCATAACACTTGTACCATGGGAACTCCAACCATGTACACTTCCAGCGTGAGCACAGTCACCATGGGCAGTGTCAACATGAGCACTGTCACCATGGGCAATTTCAACAGGGGCAGTGTCACCATGCGACCTGCCACCATGAGCACTATCACCATGAGCACTATCACCAAGGCCACTGTCACCGTGAGCACTATCACCGTGAGCACTATCACCATGGGCAGTGTCACCGTGATCAATATCAACATGGGCAGTGTCAGCATCAGCACTATTACCATGGGCACTATCAAGTTGAGCACTATCACCTTGCGCAGTGTCACCGTGGGCACTGTCACCATGGGCACTGTCAACATGAGCACAGTCACCATAGGAACTCTCACCATGAGCACTGTCACCATGGGAAATTTCACCATGGGCACTGTCACCATGAGCACTATCATCATGGGGAGTGCCACCATGAGGAATTTCATCATGGGAACTCCAACCATATACACTGCCAGCTTAGCACAGTCACCATGGTCTGTGTCACCATGAGCACTGTCACCGTGAGCACTGTCACCATGGGAACTGTCACCACGTGCACTGTCACCATGGGAACTCTCACCATGAGCATTGTCACCATGACAAATATCACTATGGGCAGTGTCACCATGGGGACTGTCACCATAGGCAGTGTCTCCATGATCACTATTACCATGAGCACTATCACCATGAGCACTATCACCATGAGCAGTATTACCATGAACACTATCACCAAGGGCACTGTGAACGTGAACACTATCACCGTGAGCACTATCACCATGGGCACTGTCACCTTGAACAATATCACCATGCGCAGTGTCACCGTGAACCCTATTACCATGGGAACTATCACCAAGGGCACTGTCACTGTGAGCACTGTCACCATGAGCACTGTCACCGTGGGCACTATCAACATGAGCACTGTCACCATGGGCACTGTCACCATGGGAACTGTCACCATGAGAACTGTCACCGTGGGCAATGTCACCATGAGCACTGTCACCATGAGAACTGTCACCGTGGGCAATGTCACCATGAGCACTGTCACCGTGGACACTGTCACCATGGGAACTGTCACCATGAGCACTATCACCGTGAGGACTGTAACCATGGGCACTGTTACCGTGAGCAATATCACCATGAACACTGTAACCATGGGAAATGTCACCGTGGGCACTGTCAGCATGTGCACTGTCAACATGAGCACTGTCACCATGGGAAATGTCACCATGGGCACTGTCACCATAGGCAGTGTCATCATGAGCACAGTCACCATGGGCACTCTCACGATGGACACTGTCACCATGAGCACTATCATCATGGGCAGTGCCACCATGAGGAATTTCACCATGGGAACTCCAATCATGTACACCGCCAGCATGAGCACAGTCACCATGGCAGTGTCACCATGAGGACTGTCGCCATGGGCACTTTCAACATGGGCACTGTCACTATGGGAACTGTCACTAAAAGCACAGTCACCATGCGCACTGTCAGCAGGGACACTGTCACCATGGGCACTCTCACCATGGGCAATGTCACCATGGATGCTGTCACCATGGGCATGGTCAACATGATCATTGTCACCATGGGCAGTGTCACCATGAGCACTATTACCATGCGCACTATCACCATGAGCACTATCACCGTGAACACTGTCACCATGAGCACTGTCACCATGAAAACTATCACCAATGGCACTGTCACTGTGAGCAGTGTCACCGTGAGCACTGTCACCGTGTGCACTGTCACAATGAGCACTATCACCATGGGAACTATGACCATAGGAATGGTCACCATGGGCACTGTCAAGATGAGCACTGTCACCATGGGAACTCTCACCATGAGCACTGTCACCATGGGAAAACTCACCATGGGCACTATCATCATGGGCAGGAGCCACCATGAGGATTTTCACCATGAGAACTCCAACCATGTATACCGCCAGCTTTAGGACAGTAACCATGGGCTGTGTCACCGTGAGCGCTGTTACCATGGGCACTGTCACCAGGCAAACTGTCACCATGAGCACTGTCACCGTGGGCAATGTCACCATGAGAACTGTCACCGTGGGCAATGTCACCATGGGAACTGTCACCGTGAGCACTATCACCGTGAGCACTCTAACCATGGGCAGTGTCACCGTGAGCAATATCACCATGAACACTGTCACAGTGGGCACTGTTTCCGTGTGCACTGTCAACATGAGCACTGTCACTGTGTGCACTGTCACCATGAGCACTATCATCATGGGCACTCTCACGATGGACACTGTCACCATGGGCAGTGCCACCATGAGGAATTTCACCTTGGGAACTCCAACCATGTACACTGCCAGCATGAGCATAGTCACCATGGGCACTGTCACCGTGAGCAGTGTCACCATGGGCACTTTCAACATGGCCACTCTCACCTGGGCACTGTCACCGTGGACACTGTTATCATGAACTCTGTTACAATGGGAAATGTCACCATGAGCACTGTCATCTTGGGAACTGCCACCATTGACACTGCCACCATGAGAACTGTAACCATTGGCACTGCCACAGTGAGCACTTTCACTGTGAGCACTGTCACCATGGGAACTGTCACCATGTGCACTGTCACCATGTGCACTGTCAACATGAGCACTGTCACCATGGGAAATGTCACCATGGGCAGTGTCACCATGGGCACTGTCACCATGGGAAGTGTCACCATGAGCACTATTACCATGAGCACTATCACCATGAGCACTATCACCAAGGGCAGTGTCACTGTGTTCACTATCACCGTGAGCACTATCACCATGGGCAGTGTCACCGTGAGCACTGTCACCGTGGTGATTGTCACTATGTACACTGTCACCATGAGCACTGTCACCATGAGCACTATCATCATGGGCATTGCCACCATAAGGAATTTCCCCATGGGAACTCCAACCATGTACACTGCCAGCATGAGCAGAGTCACCATGGGCAGTGTCACCTTGAGCACTATCACCATGAGCACTGTCACCATGAGCACTGTCACCGTGGGCACTGTAACCATGGGAACTGTCACCATGAGCACAATCACCGTGAGCACTATCACCATGGGCAGTGTCACCATGAGAAATATCACCAAGGGCACTGTCACCGTGAGCACTGTTACCATGAGCACTGTCACCATGGGCACTGTCAACATGAGCACTGTCATCATGGGCACTGTCACCATGGGAACTCTCACCATGAGCACTGTCACCATGGGAAATGTCACCATGGGCACTATCACTATGGGCACTGTCACCATGGGCAGTGTCACTATGAGCACTGTCACCATGAACACTGTCACCATGAGCACTGTCACCGTGGGCAGTGTCACCATGAGCACTGCCACCATTGGCACTTTCAACATGGGCACAGTCACCATGCGAACTATCACCATGAGCACTATCACCATGAGCAATATTACCATGAACACTATCACCAAGAGCACTGTCAAAGTGAGCACTATCACTGTGAGCACTATCACCATGAGCACTGTCACCGTGTGCACTGTCACCATGTGCACTGTCCACGTGAGCACTCTCACCATGGGCACTCTCACGATGGACAAGGTCAACATGAGCACTATCATCATGGGCAGTGCTACCATGAGGAATTTCACCATTGGAACTCCAACCAAGTACACTGCCAGCATGAGCACAGTCACCATTGGCAGTGCCACTATGAGCACTGTCACCTTGGGCACTCTCCACATGGGCACTGTCACCATGCCAACAGTCACCATGAGCACTATCACCCTGAACACTATCACAAATGGCACTGTCACTGCGAGAACTGTCACCGTGAGCATTGTCACTGTGGGCCCTGTCACCATGAGCACTGTCATCATGGGCACTGTCACCATAGAAACTTTCACCATGAGCACTATCATCATGGGCAGTGCTACCATACGGAATTTCACCATCGGAACTCCAAACATGTACACTGCCAGCATGAGCACAGTCACCATGGGCAGTGTCACCATGAGCACTGCCACCATGGGCACTTTCAACATGGGCACTGTCACCATGCAAACTATCACCATGAGCACTATCACCATTAGCAGTATTAACATGAGCACTATCACCAAGGGCACTGTCAACGTGAGCAGTATCACCGTGAGCACGATCACGGTGAGCAGTGTCACCGTGAGCAATATCACCTTTGGCACTGTCACCATGAGCACTATGACCATGGGTACTATCACCAAGGGCACTGTCACTGTGAGCACTGTCACCATGAGCACTGCCACCATCGGCAGTATCATCATGAGCACTGTCACCATGGGCACTATCATCATGGGCATTGTCACCATAAGGAATTTCCGAATGGGAACTCCAACCATGTACACTGCCAGCATGAGCAGAGTCACCATGGGCAGTGCCACCATGAGCACTGTCACCTTGGGCACTTTCAACATGGGCCCTGTCACCATGCGAACTGTCACCATGAGCACTATCACTGTGAGCACTGTCACCATGAGCATAGTCACCGTGGGCACTGTCACCATGAGCACTGTCACCATAGGTACTTTCAACACGGCCATTTTCACCATGGATACTGTCATCATGAGCTCTGTTACCATGGGAAATGTCACCATGAGCACTGTCACTTTGGGAACTGCCACCATGGACACTGCCACCATGAGCACTTTAACCATTGGCACTGCCACAGTGAGCACTGTCACCATGAGCAGTGTCACCATGGGAACTGTCACCATGTGCACTGTCACCATGGGAACTCTCACCATGAGCACGGCGACAATGGGAAATGTCACTATGGGCAGTGTCACCTTGGGCACTGTCACCATGGGCACTGTCACTATGAGCACTATTACCATGAGCACTATCACCATGGGCACTGTCACAGTGAGCACTATTACCATGGGTACTATCACCAAGGGCACTGTCATCGTGAGCACTGTCACCATGAGCACTGTTATCGTGGGCATTGCCACCATGAGCACTGTCATCATGGCCACAGTCACCATGCGAACTGCCACCATGAGCACTATCACAGTGGGCACTGTCACCATGAGCACTGTCACCATGGGCACTGTCACCATGAGCACTATTACCATAGGTACTATCACCAAGGGCACTGTCACCATGAACACTGTCACCATGAGCACTGTCACCGTGGACACTGTCACCATGAACACTATCATCATGGGCAGTGCCACCATAAGGAATTTCACCATGGGAACTCCAACCATGTATACAACCAGCATGAGCATAGTCACCATTGGCAGTGTCACCATGAGCACTGCCACCTTGGGCACTTTCAACATGGGCAATGTCACCATGCGAACTATCACCATGAGCACTATCTCCATGAGCAATATTACCATGGACACTATCACCAAGGGCACTGTCAACGTGAGCATTAGCACCGTGAGCACTATCACCATGAGCACTGTCACCGTGAGCACTGTCACCGTGGGCACTGTCATCGTGTGCACTGTCAACATGAGCACTGTCACCATGGGAATTGTCACCATGGGAACCGTCACCATGGGTAGTGTCACAATGAGCACTGTCACCATGGACACTCTCATGACGCACACTGTCACCATGAGCACTATCATCATTGGCAGTGCTACCATGAGGAATTTCACCATCGGAACTCCAACCAAGTACACCACCAGCGTGAGCAGATTCACCATGGGCAGTGCCACTATGAGCACTGTCACCATGGACACTGTATCCATGGGAACTGTCACCATGGGCACTATCACGGTGAGCACTATCACCATGGGAAATATCACCATGGGAACGGTTGCCATGGGCATTGTCAAGATGATCACTGTCACCAGGGGCACTCTCACCATGAGCACTGTCACCGTGGGCACTGTCAACATGAGGATTATCACCATGGAAACGGTCACCATGGGAACTGTCACCATGTGCACTCTCACAATAGGCACTGTCACCATGGACACTGTCACAGTGGACACTGTCACCATGAGCACTATCATCATGGGCAGTACCACCATAACAGTTGTACCATGGGAACTCCAACCATGTACACTTCCATCGTGAGCACAGTCACCATGGGTAGTGTCAACATGAGCACTGTCACCATGGGCAATTTCAACAGGGGTAGTGTCACCATGCGAACTGTCACCATGAGCACTATCACCATGAGCAATATCACCAAGGGCGCTGTCACCGTGAGCACTATCACTGTGAGCAATATCACCATGGGCAGTGTCACCATGAGCAATATCAACATGGGCAGTGTCACCATCAGCACTATTACCATGGGCACTATCACGTTGAGCACTATCACCTTGAGCACTGTCACCGTGGGCACTGTCACCATGGGCACTGTCAACATGAGCACAGTCACCATAGGAACTCTCACCATGAGCATTGTCACCATGGCAAATATCACTATGGGCAGTGTCACCATGGGCACTGTCACCATAGGCAGTGTCACCATGATCACTATTACCATGAGCACTATCACCATGAGCACTATCACCATGGACACTGTCACCTTGGGAAATGTCACCATGTGCACAGTCACCATGGGCAGTGTCACCATAAGCACTGTCACCATGAGAACTCTCACCGTGAGCACTGTAACCATGGGAAATGTCACCATGGGCACTGTCACCATGGGCACTTTCACCATGGGTACTCTCACCATGGGCACTTTCAACATGGGCACTGTCACCATGCGATCTGTAACCATGAGCACTATAACCAAGGGCACTGTCACCATGGGCACTGTCTCCATGAGCACTGTCATCATGGGCACTGTCACCATAGGAACTGTCACCATGAGCACTGTCACCCTGGGCACTATCACCATGAGCACTATCACAATGGGCACTGTCACCATAGGCACTGTCACCATGGACACTGTCACCATGAGCACTATCATCATGGGCAGTGCTACCATGAGGAATTTCACCATCGGAACTCCAAACATGTACACCGCCAACATGAGCTCAGTCACCATGGGCAGTGTCACCATGGGCACTTTCAACTTCACCATGTCTACCATGCGAACTGTCACCATGAGCACTGTCTCCATGAGCACTATCACCGTGAGAACTTTCATCATGAGCATAGTCACCATGGGCACTGTAACCATGGGAACTGACAACATGAGGACTATCACCATGAGCACTATCACCATGGGCAGTGTCACCGTGAGCAATATCACCATGAGCACTATCACCAAGGGCACTGTCACCGTGAGCACTATCACCGTGAGCACTATCACCATGAGCACTGTCACCATGAGCACTGTCACCGTGGGCACGGTCACCATGAGCACTGTCACCGTGGGCACTGTCACCATGAGCACTGTCATCATGGGCAATGTCACCATGGGCACTGTCACGATTAGAACTGTCACTCTGGGTATTATCACCGTGAGCACTCTCACAATGGGCACTGTCACCATAGGCACTGTAAACATGGACAGCGTCACCATGAGCACTACTGTCATGGGCAGAACTCCCGTAAGGAATTTCACAATGGGAACTCCAACCATGTACACCGCCAGCATGAGCACAGTCACCAAGGGCTGTGTCACCATGGGCACTGTCACCATGGGCACTATCACAAAGGACACTGTCATCATGCGCTCTATTACCATGGGAACTGTCACCATGAGCACTGTCCTCTTACGAACTGCCAGCACGGACACTGCCACCATGACCACTGTAACCATTGGCACTGCCAACGTGGGCACTGTCATCATGAGCACTGTCACCATGAGAACGGTCACCAGGGACACTGTCACCATGGGCACTATCAGCCAGAGCACTGTCACCATGAGCACTATCACTGTGAGCACTATCACCCTGAGCACTGTCACCGTGGGCACTGTCACCATGCGCACTGTCACCATGGGCACTGTCACCATGGGAACTGTCACCATGAGCAGCATCACCGTGAGTACTATCACCATGGACAGGGTCACCGTGAGAAATATCACCATGGGCACTGTCACCGTGAGCACTATTACCATGGGCACAATCACCATGAGCACTATCACCGTGATCACTGTCACCGAGGGCACTGTCACCATGAGCACTATCTCCATGAGCACTATCACCAGGGGCACTGTCACCGGGAGCACTATCATAATGGGCACTGTCACCATGGGCACTGTCACCATGGGTACTGTCACCATGGGCACTTTCAACATGGGAACTGTCACAATGCGAACTGTCACCATGAGCACTATCACCAAGAGCACTATCACCAAGGGCACTGTCACCGTGAGCACTTTCACCATGAGCACTATCACAGTGGGCACTGTCACCATGAGCACTGTCATCATGGGCACTGTCACCATAGGAACGGTCACAATGAGCACTGTCACTGTGGGCACTATCACCGTGAGCACTATCACAATGGGCACTGTCACCATAGGCACTGTCACCTTGGACACTGTCACCATGAGCACTAACATCATGGGGAGTGCTACCATGAGGAATTTCACCATCGGAGTTCCGACCACGTACACCGCCAGCATGAGCACAGTCACCATGGGCAGTGCAACCATGAGCACTGTCACCATGGGCACTTTCAACATGCGCGGTGTCACCATGCGAACTGCCATGATGAGCAGTATCACCATGAGAACTATCACCAAGGGTACTGTCACCATGAACACTGTCTCCGTGGGAACTCTCACCACGAGCACTGTCATCATGGGCACTGTCACCATGGGAACTGTCAACATTAGCACTGTCACTGTGGGCACTATCACCGTGAGCACTATCACAACGGACACTGTCACCATAGGTACTGTCACCATGGACACTGTCACCACGAACACTATCATCATGGGCAGTGCCACCATGAGGAATTTCACCTTGGGAACTCCAACCGTGTACATCGGCAGCGTTAGCACAGTCACCATGGGCTGTGTCACGATGAGCACTGCCACCATGGGCACTTTCAAGATGGGCACTGTCACCATGCGAACCGTCACCATGAGCACTATTACCATGAGCATTATCACCAAGGGCACTGTCAGCGTGAGCACTATCACCGTGAGCACTATCACCATGAGCACTGTCACCATGAGGATTTTCACCGTGGGCACTGTCACCATGAGCACTGTCACCATGGGCATTGTCAACATAAGCATTGTCACCATGGGATCTCTCACCATGAGCACTGTCACCATGGGAAATGTCACCATGGGCACTGTCACCATAGGCATTGTCAACATGGACACTCTCACCATGAGCACTATCATCATAGGCATTGCCACCATAAAGAATTTCACCATCGGAACTCCAACCATGTACACCGCCAGCATGAGCACATTCACCATGGGCCGTGTCACCATGAGCACTATCACCATGAGCACTATCACCATGAGCACTATCATTAAGGGCACTGTCACCATGAGCACTATCACCGTGAACACTTTCACCATGACTACTGTCACCGTGGGCACTATAAGCATGAGCACTATCACCATGAGCACTGTCACTGCGGGCACTGTCACTGTGTTCACTGTCACCATGAGCACTGTAACCATGAGCCCTATCACCATGGGAACTGTCACCATGGGAACGGTCACTATGGGCACTGCCAAGATAAGCACTGTCACCATGGGAACTCTCATCATGAGCACTATCACCATGGGAAATATCACCATGGGCACTGTCACCATGGGCGCTGTCACCATGGACACTGTCACCATGAGCACTATCATCATGGGCATTGCCACCATAAGAAATTTCACCTTGGGAACTCCAAACATGTACACCACCAGCATGAGCACAGTCACCATGGGCAGTGCCACCATGAGCACTGTCACCATGGGCACTTTTAACATGGGCCCTGTCGCCATGCGAACTGTCACCATGAGCAGTATCTCTGTGAGCACTGTCACCATGAGCATAGTCACCGTGGTCACTGTCACCATGAGCACTGTCACCATGGGCACTGTCACCATGGGAACTCTCACCATGAACACTGTCACCATGGGAAATGTCATTATGGGCAGTGTCACCTTGGGCACTGTCACAATGGGCAGTGTCACCATGAGCACTATTACCATGAGCACTATCACCATGGGCACTGTCACAGTGAGCACTATTACCATGGGTACTATCACCAAGGGCACTGTCATCGTGAACACTGTCACCATGAGCACTGTTACCGTGGGCCTTGCCACCATGAGCACTGTCATCATGGCCACTGTCACCATGCGGACTGCCACCATGAGCACTATCACAGTGGGCACTGTCACCATGAGAACTGTCACCATGGGCAGTGTATCCATGGGAACTGTCACCATGGGAACTATCACGGTGAGCACTATCACCATGGGAACTGTCACCATCGGAACAGTCACCATCGGAACAATCACCATGCGCACTGTAACCATTGGCACTGCCACAGTGAGCACTGTCACAGTGAGCACTGTCACCATGGGAACTGTCACCATGTGCAGTGTCACCATGGGAAATCTCACTATGAGCACTGTCACCATGGGAAATGTCACTATGGGCAGTGTCACCATGGGCACTGTCACCATGGGTAGTGTCACCATGAGCACTATTACCATGAGCACTATCACCATGAGCACTATCATCACGGGCAGTGTCACCATGAGCACTATCACCGTGAGCACTATCACCATGGGTAGTGTCACCATGAGCAATATCACCATGGGCACTGTCACCATGAGCACTATTACAATGGGCATTATCACCATGAGCACTATCACCGTGAGCACTTTCAGTGTGGGTATTGTCACCATGTGCACTGTCACCATGAGCACTGTCACCATGAGCACTATCACCATGGCAAAGGTGACCATGGGAATGGTCACCATGGGCAATGTCAACATGAGCACTGTCACCATGGGCACTGTCACCATGGGCACTGTCACCATGGGTATGTTGACCATGGGCACTTTCAACATGGGCACTGTCACCATGCAAAAAGTCACCATGAGCACTATCACCATGAGCACTATCACCAAGGGCACTGTCACCATGAGCACTGTCACCGTGTGCACTGTCACAGTGGGCAATATCAACATGAGCACTGTCATCATGAGCACTGTCACCATAGGAAATGTCACAGTGAGCACTGTCGCTGTGGGCACTATCACCGTGGGCACTGTAACCATAGGCACTGTCACCATGGACACTGTCACCATGAGCACTATCATCATCGGCAGTGCTACCATGAGGAATTTCACCATCGGAAGTCCAACCAAGTACAATGCCAGCATGAGCACAGTCATTATGGGCAGTGCCACTATGAGCACTGTCACCATGGGCAATTTCAACATGGGCCCTGTCACCATGCAAACTATCTCCATGAGCACTATCAGCGTGAGCAATTTCACCATGAGCATAGTCACCATGGGCACTGTCACAATGAGCACTGTCACCATGGGCACTGTAACCATGGGGACTTTCATCCTGAGCACTATCACCGTGAGCACTATCAACATGGGCAGGGTCACCGTGAACAATATCACCATGGGCACTGTCACCGTGAGCACTATTAACATGTGTACTATCACCAAGGGCACTGTCACCATCAGCACTGTCACCATGAGCACTGTCACCGTTGGCACTGTCACCATGAGCACTGTCATCATGGGCACTGTCACCATGGGAACTGTCACCATTAGAACTGTCACTGTAGGCATTATCAACATGAGCACTATCACAATGGGCACTGTCAACATGGGCACTGTCACCATGAACACTATCATCATGGGCAGTGCCACCATAAGGAATTTCAGCATGGGAACTCCAACCATGTACAAAGCCAGCATGAGCACATTCACCATGGGCAGTGTCACCATGAGCACTGCCATCATGGGCAATTTCAACATGAGCACTGTCACCATTTGCACTGTATCCATGGGAACTATCTCCATGGGCACTATCACGGTGAGCACTATCACAATGGGAACTGTCACCATGGGAACGGTCACCATGCACACTGTAACCATTGGCACTGCCACAGTGAGCACTGTCACCATGAGCAATGTCACCATGGGCACTGTCACCATGTGCACTGTCACCATGGGAACTCTCACCATGAGCACTGTCACCATGGGAAATGTCACTATGGGCAGTGTCACCTTGGGCACTGTCACCATGGGCAGTGTCACCATGAGCACTATTACCATGAGCACTATCACCATGATCACTATCACCATGGGCACTGTCACCGTGAGCACTATTACCATAGGTACTATCACCAAGGGCACTGTCACCATGAACACTGTCACCATGAGCATTGTCACCGTGGACACTGTCACCATGAACACTATCATCATGGGCAGTGCCACCATAAGGAATTTCACCATGGGAACTCCAACCATGTATACAACCAGCATGAGCATAGTCACCATTGGCAGTGTCACCATGAGCACTGCAACCTTGGGCACTTTCAACATGGGCAATGTCACCATGCGAACTATCACCATGAGCACTATCTCCATGAGCAATATTACCATGGACACTATCACCAAGGGCACTGTCAACGTGAGCATTAGCACCGTGAGCACTATCACCATGAGCACTGTCACCGTGAGCACTATCACCATGGGCACTGTCACCGTGTGCACTGTCAACATGAGCACTGTCACCATGGGAATTGTCACCATGGGAACCGTCACCATGGGCAGTGTCACAATGAGCACTGTCACCATGGACACTCTCATGACGGACACTGTCACCATGAGCACTATCATCATGGGCAGTGCTACCATGAGGAATTTCACCATCGGAACTCCAACCAAGTACACCGCCAGCGTGAGCACAGTCACCATGGGCAGTGCCACTATGAGCACTGTCACCATGGACACTGTATCCATGGGAACTGTCACCATGGGCACTATCACGGTGAGCACTATCACCATGGGAAATATCACCATGGGAACGGTTGCCATGGACATTGTCAAGATGATCACTGTCACCAGGGGCACTCTCACCATGAGCACTGTCACCGTGGGCACTGTCAACATGAGGATTATCACCATGGAAACGGTCACCATGGGAACTGTCACCATGTGCACTCTCACAATAGGCACTGTCACCATGGACACTGTCACCGTGGACACTGTCACCATGAGCACTATCATCATGGGCAGTACCACCATAACAGTTGTACCATGGGAACTCCAACCATGTACACTTCCATCGTGAGCACAGTCACCATGGGTAGTGTCAACATGAGCACTGTCACCATGGGCAATTTCAACAAGGGTAGTGTCACCATGCGAACTGTCACCATGAGCACTATCACCATGAGCAATATCACCAAGGGCGCTGTCACCGTGAGCACTATCACTGTGAGCAATATCACCATGGGCAGTGTCACCATGAGCAATATCAACATGGGCAGTGTCACCATCAGCACTATTACCATGGGCACTATCACGTTGAGCACTATCACCTTGAGCACTGTCACCGTGGGCACTGTCACCATGGGCACTGTCAACATGAGCACAGTCACCATAGGAACTCTCACGATGAGCATTGTCACCATGGCAAATATCACTATGGGCAGTGTCACCATGGGCACTGTCACCATAGGCAGTGTCTCCATGATCACTATTACCATGAGCACTATCACCATGAGCACTATCACCATGAGCAGTATTACCATGAGCACTATCACCAAGGGCACTGTCAACGTGAGCACTATCACCGTGAGCACTATCACCATGGGCACTGTCACCTTGAACAATATCACCATGCGCAGTGTCACCGTGAGCCCTATTACCATGGGAACTATCACCAAGGGCACTGTCACTGTAAGCACTGTCACCATGAGCACTGTCACCGTGGGCACTATCAACATGAGCACTGTCACCATGGGCACTGTCACCATGGGAACTGTCACCATGAGAACTGTCACCGTGGGCAATGTCACCATGAGCACTGTCACCATGAGAACTGTCACCGTGGGCAATGTCACCATGAGCACTGTCACCGTGGACACTATCACCATGGGAACTGTCACCATGAGCACTATCACCGTGAGGACTATAACCATAGGAATGGTCACCATGGGCACTGTCAAGATGAGCACTGTCACCATGGGAACTCTCACCATGAGCACTGTCACCATGGGAAATGTCACCATGGGCACTATCATCATGGGCAGGAGCCACCATGAGGAGTTTCACCATGAGAACTCCAACCATGTATACCGCCAGCTTTAGGACAGTAACCATGGGCTGTGTCACCGTGAGCGCTGTTACCATGGGCACTGTCACCAGGCGAACTGTCACCATGAGCACTGTCATCGTGGGCAATGTCACCATGGGAACTGTCACCATGAGCACTATCACCGTGAGCACTCTAACCATGGGCAGTGTCACCGTGAGCAATATCACCATGAACACTGTCACAGTGGGCACTGTTTCCGTGTGCACTGTCAACATGAGCACTGTCACTGTGTGCACTGTCACCATGAGCACTGTCATCATGGGCACTCTCACGATGGACACTGTCACCATGGGCAGTGCCACCATGAGGAATTTCACCTTGGGAACTCCAACCATGTACACTGCCAGCATGAGCATAGTCACCATGGGCACTGTCACCGTGAGCAGTGTCACCATGGGCACTTTCAACATGGCCACTCTCACCTGGGCACTGTCACCGTGGACACTGTTATCATGAACTCTGTTACCATGGGAAATGTCACCATGAGCACTGTCATCTTGGGAACGGCCACCATTGACACTGCCACCCTGTGCACTGTAACCATTGGCACTGCCACAGTGAGCACTGTCACCATGGGCAATTTCAACATGGCCACTGTCACCATGGGCACTGTCACCATGGGAACTCTCACCATGAGCACTGTCACCATGGGAAATGTCACTATGGGAAGTGTCACCTTGGGCACTGTCACCATGGGCAGTGTCACCATGAGCACTATTACCATGAGCACTATCACCATGATCACTATCACCATGGGCACTGTCACCATGAGCACTATTACCATAGGTACTATCACCAAGGGCACTGTCACCGTGAGCACTGTCACCATGAGCACTGTCACCGTAGACACTGTCACCATGAACAATCTCATCATGGGCAGTGCCACCATAAGGAATTTCAGCATGGGAACTCCAACCATCTATACCACCAGCATGAGCATAGTCACCATGGGCAGTGTCACCAGGAGCACTGCCACCATGGGCACAGTCACAATGCGAACTATCACCATGAGCACTATCACCATGAGCAATATTACCATGAACACTATCACCAAGGGCACTGTCAACGTGAGCATTAGCACCGTGAGCACTATCACCATGAGCACTGTCACCGTGAGCACTGTCACCGTGGGCACTGTCACCGTGTGCACTGTCAATATGAGCACTGTCACCATGGGAAATGTCACCATGGGCAACGTCACCATGGGCAGTGTCACAATGAGCACTGTCACCATGGGCACTTTCAACATGGGCACTGTCAGCATGCGAACTATCACCATGAGCACTATCACCATGAGCAGTACTACCATGAGCACTATCAGAAAGGGCACTGTCAACGTGAACACTATCACCGTGCGCACTATCACCATGGGCAGTGTCACCGTGAACAATATCACCATGGGCAGTGTCACCGTGAGCCCTATTACCATGGGAACTATCACCAAGGGCACTGTCACTGTGAGCACTGTCACCATGAGCACTGTCACCGTGGGCACTATCAACATGAGCACTGTCACCATGGGCACTGTCACCATGGGAACTATCACCATGAGAACTGTCACCGTGGGCAATGTCACCATGAGCACAGTCACCATGAGAACTGTCACCGTGGGCAATGTCACCATGAGCACTGTCACCGTGGGCACTGTCACCATGGGAACTGTCACCATGAGCACTATCACCATGAGGACTATAACCATGGGCACTGTCACCGTGAGCAATATCACCATGAACACCGTAACCATGGGAAATGTCACCGTGGGCACTGTCACCATGTGCACTGTCAACATGAGCACTGTCAACATGAGCACTGTCACCATGGGCACTGTCACCATGGGCAGTGTCATCATGAGCACTGTCACCACGGGCACTCTCACGATGGACAATGTCACCTTGAGCACTATCATCATGGGCAGTGCCACCATGAGGAATTTCACCATGGGAACTCCAATCATGTACACCGCCAGCATGAGCACAGTCACCATGGCAGTGTCACCATGAGCAATGTCACCATGGGCACTTTCAACATGGGCACTGTCACCATGGACACTGTCATCATGAGCTCTGTTACCATGGGAAATGTCACCATGAGCACTGTCACCATGGGAACTGTCACCATGAGCACTATCAACGTGAGCACAATAACCATGGGCACTGTCACCGTGAGCAATATCACCATGAACACTGTCACCGTGTGCACTGTCAACATGGGAAATGTCACCATGGGAACTGTCACCATGGGCAGGGTCACCATGAGCACTGTCACCATGGGCACTCTCACGATGGACACTGTCACCATGAGCACTATCATCATGGGCACTGCCAGTATAAGGAATTTCACCATGGGAACTCCAGCCATGTACACCGCCAGCATGAGCACAGGCACCATGGTCAGTGTTACCATGAGCACTATCACCATGAGAACTTTAACCATGAGCACTATCATCAAGGGCACTGTCACTGCGAGCATTATCACTGTGAGCACTATCACCGTGGGCACTGTCACCATGCGAACTGTCACCATGAGCACTGTCACCATGGGCAATGTCACCATGAGCACTGTCACCGTGAGCACTGTCACCATGAGAACTGTCTCCGTGGGCATTGTAACCATGAGCACTGTCGTCATGGGCACTGTCACCATGCGAAATGCCACCATGAGCTCTATCACCGAGGGCACTGTCACAATGAGCACTGTCACCATGGGCACTGGATCCATGGGAATTGTCACAAAGGGCACTATCACGGTGAGCACTATCACAGTGGGAACTGTCACCATGGGAACTCTCACCATGAGCACTGTCACCGTGGGCACTGTCAACATGAGCACTGTCACCATGGGCAGTGTCACCATTGGCACTATCAACGTGATCACTATCACCATGGGCAGTGTCACTGTGAGAAATATCACCATGGGCACTGTCACCGTGAGCACTATTACCATGGGTACTATCACCAAGGGCACTGTCACCATCAGCACTGTCACCATGAGCACTGTCACCGTGGGCACTGTCACCTTGAGCACTGTCATAATGGGCACTGTCACCATGGGAACTCTCTCCATTAGCACTGTCACCATGGGAAATGTCACCATGGGCACTATCACTATAGGCACTGTCACTATGGGCAGTTTCATCATGGGCACTTTCAACATGGCCACTGTCACCATGGGCGCTGTCACCATGGACACTGTCATTATGAGCTCTGTTACCATGGGAAATGTCACCATGAGCACTGTCATCTTGGAAACCGCCACCGTGGACACTGCCACCATGAACAATGTTACCATTGGCATTGCCACAGTGAGCACGGTCACCATGAGCACTGTCACCATGGGAACTGTCACCATGTGCACTGTCACCATGAGAAAAGTCACTATCGGCAGTGTCACCATGGGCACTCTCACCATGGGCAGTGTCACCATGAGCACTATTAACATGAGCACTATCACCGTGAGCACTATCACCATGGGCAGTGTCAACCGTGAGCAATATCACCATAGGCACTGTCACCGTGACCCCTATTACCATGGGTACTATCACCAAGGGCATTGTCACCGTGAGCACTGTCATCATGGGCACTGTCACCATGGGGACTGTCACCATTAGCACTGTCTCTGTGGACACGATCACCGTGAGCACTATCACAATGGGCACTGGCAGCATAGGCACTGTCACCATGGACTCTGTCACCATGAAAACTATCATCATGGGCAGTGCCACCATAAGGAATTTCACCATGGGAACTCCAACTATGTACACCGCCAGCATGAGCACAGTCACAATGGGCAGTGTCACCATGATAACTGCGACCATGGGCACTTTCAACATGGGCCCTGTCACCATGCGAACTATCTCCATGAGCACTATCACCATGAGCAATGTCACCATGAGCATAGTCACCATGGGCACTGTCACAATGAACACTGTCACAATGGGCACTGTAACCATGGGGACTTTCACCCTGAGCACTATCACCGTGAGCACTATCACCATGGGCAGGGTCACCGTGAGCAATATCACCATGGGCACTGTCACCGTGAGCACTATTAACATGTGTACTATCACCAAGGGCACTGTCACCATGAGCACTGTCATCATGGGCACTGTCACCATGGGAACTGTCACCATTAGAACTCTCACTGTAGGCATTATCAACATGAGCACTATCACAATGGGCACTGTCACCATAGGCACTGTCACCGTGCACACTGTCACCATGAACACTATCATCATAGGCAGTGCCACCATAAGGAATTTCACCATGGGAACTCCAACCATGTATACCACCAGCATGAGCATAGTCACCATTGGCAGTGTCACCATGAGCACTGTCACCATGGGCAATTTCAACAGGGGCAGTGTCACCATGCGAACTGCCACCATGAGCACTATCACCATGAGCACTATCACCAAGGCCACTGTCACCGTGAGCACTATCACCGTGAGCACTATCACCATGGGCAGTGTCACCGTGAGCAATATCAACATGGGCAGTGTCACCATCAGCACTATTACCATGGGCACTATCACGTTGAGCACTATCACCTTGCGCAGTGTCACCGTGGGCACTGTCACCATGGGCACTCTCAACCTGAGCACTGTCAGCATGGGAACTCTCACCATGAGCACTGTCACCATGGGAAATTTCACCATGGGCACTGTCACCATGAGCACTATCATCATGGGGAGTGCCACCATGAGGAATTTCATCATGGGAACTCCAAACATATACACCGCCAGCTTAACACAGTCACCATGGGCTGTGTCACCATGAGCACTGTCACCGTGGGCACTGTCACTGTGTGCACTGTCACCATGGGCAATTTCAACATGGCCACTGTCACCATGGGCACTGTCACCATGGACACTGTCATCATGAGCTCTGTTACCAAGGGAAATGTCACCATGAGCACTGTCATCTTGGGAACTGCCACCATGGACACTGCCACCCTGTGCACTGTAACCATTGGCACTGCCACAGTGAGCACTGTCACCGTGAGCACTGTCACCATGGGCACTGTCACCATGTGCACTGAAACCATGGGAACTCTCACCATGAGCACTGTCACCATGGGAAATGTCACTATGGGCAGTGTCACCTTGGGCACTGTCACCATGGGCAGTGTCACCATGAGCACTATTACCATGAGCACTATCACGATGATCACTATCACCATGGGCACTGTCACCATGAGCACTATTACCATAGGTACTATCACCAAGGGCACTGTCACCGTGAGCACTGTCACCATGAGCACTGTCACCGTAGACACTGTTACCATGAACAATCTCATCATGGGCAGTGCCACCATAAGGAATTTCAGCATGGGAACTCCAACCATCTATACCACCAGCATGAGCATAGTCACCATGGGCAGTGTCACCATGAGCACTGCCACCTTGGGCACTTTCAACATGGGCACAGTCACCATGCGAACTATCACCATGAGCACTATCACCATGAGCAATATTACCATGAACACTATCACCAAGGGCACTGTCAACGTGAGCATTAGCACCGTGAGCACTATCACCATGAGCACTGTCACCGTGAGCACTGTCACCGTGAGCAGTATTACCATGCGTACTATCACCAAGGGCACTGTCACCATGAGCACTGTCACTGTCGGCATTGTCACCATGAGCACTGTCATCATGGGCACTGTCACCATAGAAACTGTCACAATGAGCACTGTCTCTGTGGGCACTATCACCATGGACACTGTCAGCATAGGCACTGTCACCATGGAGACTGTCACCATGAGCACTATCATCATGGGCAGTGCTACCATAAGGAATTTCACCATTGGAACTCCAACCATGGACACCGCCAGCATGAGCACAGCCACCATGGGCAGTGTCACCATGAGCACTGCCACCATGGGCACTTTCAACATGGGCACTGTCAGCATGCGAACTATCACCATGAGCACTATCACCATGAGCAGTACTACCATGAGCACTATCAGAAAGGGCACTGTCAACGTGAGCACTATCACCGTGAGCACTATCACCATGGGCAGTGTCACCGTGAACAATATCACCATGGGCAGTGTCACCGTGAGCCCTATTACCATGGGAACTATCACCAAGGGCACTGTCACTGTGAGCACTGTCACCATGAGCACTGTCACCGTGGGCACTATCAACATGAGCACTGTCACCATGGGCACTGTCACTATGGGAACTATCACCATGAGAACTGTCACCGTGGGCACTGTCACCATGGGAACTGTCACCATGAGCACTATCACCATGAGGACTATAACCATGGGCACTGTCACCGTGAGCAATATCACCATGAACACTGTAACCATGGGAAATGTCACCGTGGGCACTGTCACCATGTGCACTGTCAACATGAGCACTGTCAACATGAGCACTGTCACCATGGGCACTGTCACCATGGGCAGTGTCATCATGAGCACTGTCACCATGGGCACTCTCACGATGGACAATGTCACCTTGAGCACTATCATCATGGGCAATGCCACCATGAGGAATTTCACCATGGGAACTCCAATCATGTACACCGCCAGCATGAGCACAGTCACCATGGCAGTGTCACCATGAGCAATGTCACCATGGGCACTTTCAACATGGGCACTTTCACCATGGACACTGTCATCATGAGCTCTGTTACCATGGGAAATGTCACCATGAGCACTGACACCATGGGAACTGTCACCATGAGCACTATCAACGTGAGCACAATAACCATGGGCACTGTCACCGTGAGCAATATCACCATGAACATTGTCACCGTGTGCACTGTCAACATGGGAAATGTCACCATGGGAACTGTCACCATGGGCTGGGTCACCATGAGCACTGTCACCATGGGCACTCTCACGATGGACACTGTCACCATGAGCACTATCATCATGGGCACTGCCAGCATAAGGAATTTCACCATGGGAACTCCAGCCATGTACACCGCCAGCATGAGCACAGTCACCATAGGCAGTGTTACCATGAGCACTATCACCATGAGAACTTTAACCATGAGCACTATCATCAAGGGCACTGTCACTGCGAGCATTATCACCGTGAGCACTATCACCATGGGCACTGTCACCATGCGAACTGTCACCATGAGCACTGTCACCATGGGCAATGTCACCATGAGCACTGTCACCGTGAGCACTGTCACCATGAGCACTGTCTCCGTGGGCATTGTAACCATGAGCACTGTCGTCATGGGCACTGTCACCATGCGAAATGCCACCATGAGCTCTATCACCGAGGGCACCTTCACAATGAGCACTGTCACCATGGGCACTGGATCCATGGGAACTGTCACAATGGGCACTATCACGGTGAGCACTATCACCATGGGAACTGTCACCATGGGAACGGTCACCATGGGCATTGTCAAGATGAGCACTGTCACCATGGGAACTCTCACAATGAGCACTGTCACCGTGGGCACTGTCAACATGAGCACTGTCACCATGGAAATGGTCATCATGGGCGCTGTCACCATGGGCACTGTCACCATGGACACTGTCACCATGAGCACTACCATCATGGGCAGTTCCACCATAACAGTTGTACCATGGGAACTCGAACCATGTACACCTCCAACATGAGCACGGTCACCATGGGCAGGGTCAACATGAGCACTGTCACCATGGGCACTTTCAACAGGGGCAGTGTCACCATGCAAACTGCCACCATGAGCACTATCACCATGAGCACTATCACCAAGGGCACTGTCACTGTGAGCACTATCACCATGGGCACTGTCACTATGGGCATTGTCATCATGAGCACTGTCATCATGGGCACTGTCACCATGGGGACTGTCACCATTAGCACTGTCTCTGTGGACACTATCCCCGTGAGCACTATCACAATGGGCACTGGCAGCATAGGCACTGTCACCATGGACACTGTCACCATGAAAACTATCATCATGGGCAGTGCCACCATAAGGAATTTCACCATGGGAACTCCAACTATGTACACCGCCAGCATGAGCACAGTCACAATGGGCAGTGTCACCATGATCACTGCAACCATGGGCACTTTCAACATGGGCCCTGTCACCATGCGAACTATCTCCATGAGCACTATCACCGTGAGCAATGTCACCATGAGCATAGTCACCATGGGCACTGTCACAATGAGCACTGTCACCATGGGCACTGTAACCATGGGGACTTTCACCCTGAGCACTATCACCCTGAGCACTATCACCATGGGCAGGGTCACCGTGAGCAATATCACCATGGGAACTGTCACCATGAGCACTATTAACATGTGTACTATCACCAAGGGCACTGTCACCATGAGCACTATCACCATGAGCACTGTCACCGTTGGCACTGTCACCATGAGCACTGTCATCATGGGCACTGTCACCATGGGAACTGTCACCATTAGAACTCTCAATGTAGGCATTATCAACATGAGCACTATCACAATGGGCACTGTCACCATAGGCACTGTCACCGTGCACACTGTCACCATGAACACTATCATCATGGGCAGTGCCACCATAAGGAATTTCACCATGGGAACTCCAACTATGTACACCGCCAGCATGAGCACAGTCACAATGGGCAGTGTCACCATGATCACTGCAACCATGGGCACTTTCAACATGGGCCCTGTCACCATGCGAACTATCTCCATGAGCACTATCACCGTGAGCAATGTCACCATGAGCATAGTCACCATGGGCACTGTCACAATGAGCACTGTCACCATGGGCACTGTAACCATGGGAACTTTCACCCTGAGCACTATCACCGTGAGCACTATCACCAAGGGCAGGGTCACCGTGAGCAATATCACCATGGGCACTCTCACCGTGAGCACTATTAACATGTGTACTATCACCAAAGACACTGTCACCATGAGCACTATCACCATGAGCACTGTCACCGTTGGCACTGTCACCATGAGCACTGTCATCATGGGCACTGTCACCATGGGAACTGTCACCATTAGAACTCTCACTGTAGGCATTATCAACATGAGCACTATCACAATGGGCACTGTCACCATAGGCACTGTCACCGTGCACACTGTCACCATGAACACTATCATCATGGGCAGTGCCACCATAAGGAATTTCACCATGGGAACTCCAACCATGTATACCACAAGCATGAGCATAGTCACCATGGGCAGTGTCACCATGAGCACTGCCACCATGGGCACTTTCAACATGTGCACGGTCACCATGCGAACTATCACCATGAGGACTTTCACCATGAGCAATATTACCATGAACACTCTCACCAAGGGCACTGTCAACCTGAGAACTATCACCGTAAGCACTATCACCATGAGCACTGTCACCGTGAGCACTGTCACCGTGGGCACTGTCACCGTGTGCACTGTCACCATGGGCAATTTCAACATGGCCACTGTCACCATGGGAACTGCCACCATGGACACTGCCACCCTGAGCACTGTAACCATTGGCACTGCCACAGTGAGCACTGTCACCGTGAGCACTGTCACCATGGGCACTGTCACCATGTGCACTGTCACCATGGGAACTCTCACCATGAGCACTGTCACCATGGGAAATGTCACTATGGGCAGTGTCACCTTGGGCACTGTCCCCATGGGCAGTGTCACCATGAGCACTATTACCATGAGCACTATCACCATGATCACTATCACCATGGGCACTGTCACCATGAGCACTATTACCATAGGTGCTATCACGAAGGGCACTCTCACCATGAGCACTGTCACCATGAGCACTGTCACCGTGGACACTGTCACCATGAACACACTCATCATGGGCAGTGCCATCATAAGGAATTTCAGCATGGGAACTCCAACCATCTATACCACCAGCATGAGCATAGTCACCATGGGCAGTGTCACCATGAGCACTGCCACCTTGGGCACTTTCAACATGGGCACAGTCACCATGCGAACTATCACCATGAGCACTATCACCATGAGCAATATTACCATGAACACTATCACCAAGGGCACTGTCAACGTGAGCATTAGCACCGTGAGCACTATCACCATGAGCACTGTCACCGTGAGCACTGTCACCGTGGGCACTGTCACCGTGTGCACTGTCAACATGAGCACTGTCACCATGGGAAATGTCACCATGGGCACCGTCACCATGGGCAGTGTCACAGTGAGCACTGTCACCATGGACACTCTCATGACGGACACTGTCACCATGAGCACTATCATCATGGGCAGTGCTACCATGAGGAATTTCACCATCGGAACTCCAACCAAGTACACCGCCAGCATGAGCACCGTCACCATGGGCCGTTCCACTATGAGCACTGTCACCATGGACACTGTATCCATGGGAACTGTCACCATGGGCACTATCACGGTGAGCACTATCACCATGGGAAATGTCACCATGGGAACGGTCGCCATGGGCATTGTCAAGATGATCACTGTCACCATGGGAACTGTCACCATGAGCACTGTCACCGTGGGCACTGTCAACATGAGCACTATCACCATGGAAACGGTCACCATGGGAACTGTCACCATGGGCACTCTCACCATAGGCCCTGTCACCATGGGCACTGTCACCATGGACACTGTTACCATGAGCACTATCATCATGGGCAGTACCACCATAACACTTGTACCATGGGAACTCCAACCATGTACACTTCCAGCGTGAGCACAGTCACCATGGGCAGTGTCAACATGAGCACTGTCACCATGGGCAATTTCAACAGGGGCAGTGTCACCATGCGACCTGCCACCATGAGCACTATCACCATGAGCACTATCACCAAGGCCACTGTCACCGTGAGCACTATCACCGTGAGCACTATCACCATGGGCAGTGTCACCGTGATCAATATCAACATGGGCAGTGTCAGCATCAGCACTATTACCATGGGCACTATCAAGTTGAGCACTATCACCTTGCGCAGTGTCACCGTGGGCACTGTCACCATGGGCACTGTCAACATGAGCACAGTCACCATAGGAACTCTCACCATGAGCACTGTCACCATGGGAAATTTCACCATGGGCACTGTCACCATGAGCACTATCATCATGGGGAGTGCCACCATGAGGAATTTCATCATGGGAACTCCAACCATATACACTGCCAGCTTAGCACAGTCACCATGGTCTGTGTCACCATGAGCACTGTCACCGTGAGCACTGTCACCATGGGAACTGTCACCACGTGCACTGTCACCATGGGAACTCTCACCATGAGCATTGTCACCATGACAAATATCACTATGGGCAGTGTCACCATGGGGACTGTCACCATAGGCAGTGTCTCCATGATCACTATTACCATGAGCACTATCACCATGAGCACTATCACCATGAGCAGTATTACCATGAACACTATCACCAAGGGCACTGTGAACGTGAACACTATCACCGTGAGCACTATCACCATGGGCACTGTCACCTTGAACAATATCACCATGCGCAGTGTCACCGTGAACCCTATTACCATGGGAACTATCACCAAGGGCACTGTCACTGTGAGCACTGTCACCATGAGCACTGTCACCGTGGGCACTATCAACATGAGCACTGTCACCATGGGCACTGTCACCATGGGAACTGTCACCATGAGAACTGTCACCGTGGGCAATGTCACCATGAGCACTGTCACCATGAGAACTGTCACCGTGGGCAATGTCACCATGAGCACTGTCACCGTGGACACTGTCACCATGGGAACTGTCACCATGAGCACTATCACCGTGAGGACTATAACCATGGGCACTGTCACCGTGAGCAATATCACCATGAACACTGTAACCATGGGAAATGTCACCGTGGGCACTGTCAGCATGTGCACTGTCAACATGAGCACTGTCACCATGGGAAATGTCACCATGGGCACTGTCACCATAGGCAGTGTCATCATGAGCACAGTCACCATGGGCACTCTCACGATGGACACTGTCACCATGAGCACTATCATCATGGGCAGTGCCACCATGAGGAATTTCACCATGGGAACTCCAATCATGTACACCGCCAGCATGAGCACAGTCACCATGGCAGTGTCACCATGAGGACTGTCGCCATGGGCACTTTCAACATGGGCACTGTCACTATGGGAACTGTCACTAAAAGCACAGTCACCATGCGCACTGTCAGCAGGGACACTGTCACCATGGGCACTCTCACCATGGGCAATGTCACCATGGATGCTGTCACCATGGGCATGGTCAACATGATCATTGTCACCATGGGCAGTGTCACCATGAGCACTATTACCATGCGCACTATCACCATGAGCACTATCACCGTGAACACTGTCACCATGAGCACTGTCACCATGAAAACTATCACCAATGGCACTGTCACTGTGAGCAGTGTCACCGTGAGCACTGTCACCGTGTGCACTGTCACAATGAGCACTATCACCATGGGAACTATGACCATAGGAATGGTCACCATGGGCACTGTCAAGATGAGCACTGTCACCATGGGAACTCTCACCATGAGCACTGTCACCATGGGAAAACTCACCATGGGCACTATCATCATGGGCAGGAGCCACCATGAGGATTTTCACCATGAGAACTCCAACCATGTATACCGCCAGCTTTAGGACAGTAACCATGGGCTGTGTCACCGTGAGCGCTGTTACCATGGGCACTGTCACCAGGCAAACTGTCACCATGAGCACTGTCACCGTGGGCAATGTCACCATGAGAACTGTCACCGTGGGCAATGTCACCATGGGAACTGTCACCGTGAGCACTATCACCGTGAGCACTCTAACCATGGGCAGTGTCACCGTGAGCAATATCACCATGAACACTGTCACAGTGGGCACTGTTTCCGTGTGCACTGTCAACATGAGCACTGTCACTGTGTGCACTGTCACCATGAGCACTATCATCATGGGCACTCTCACGATGGACACTGTCACCATGGGCAGTGCCACCATGAGGAATTTCACCTTGGGAACTCCAACCATGTACACTGCCAGCATGAGCATAGTCACCATGGGCACTGTCACCGTGAGCAGTGTCACCATGGGCACTTTCAACATGGCCACTCTCACCTGGGCACTGTCACCGTGGACACTGTTATCATGAACTCTGTTACAATGGGAAATGTCACCATGAGCACTGTCATCTTGGGAACTGCCACCATTGACACTGCCACCATGAGAACTGTAACCATTGGCACTGCCACAGTGAGCACTTTCACTGTGAGCACTGTCACCATGGGAACTGTCACCATGTGCACTGTCACCATGTGCACTGTCAACATGAGCACTGTCACCATGGGAAATGTCACCATGGGCAGTGTCACCATGGGCACTGTCACCATGGGAAGTGTCACCATGAGCACTATTACCATGAGCACTATCACCATGAGCACTATCACCAAGGGCAGTGTCACTGTGTTCACTATCACCGTGAGCACTATCACCATGGGCAGTGTCACCGTGAGCACTGTCACCGTGGTGATTGTCACTATGTACACTGTCACCATGAGCACTGTCACCATGAGCACTATCATCATGGGCATTGCCACCATAAGGAATTTCCCCATGGGAACTCCAACCATGTACACTGCCAGCATGAGCAGAGTCACCATGGGCAGTGTCACCTTGAGCACTATCACCATGAGCACTGTCACCATGAGCACTGTCACCGTGGGCACTGTAACCATGGGAACTGTCACCATGAGCACAATCACCGTGAGCACTATCACCATGGGCAGTGTCACCATGAGAAATATCACCAAGGGCACTGTCACCGTGAGCATTGTTACCATGAGCACTGTCACCATGGGCACTGTCAACATGAGCACTGTCATCATGGGCACTGTCACCATGGGAACTCTCACCATGAGCACTGTCACCATGGGAAATGTCACCATGGGCACTATCACTATGGGCACTGTCACCATGGGCAGTGTCACTATGAGCACTGTCACCATGGGCACTGTCACCATGAACACTGTCACCATGAGCACTGTCACCGTGGGCAGTGTCACCATGAGCACTGCCACCATTGGCACTTTCAACATGGGCACAGTCACCATGCGAACTATCACCATGAGCACTATCACCATGAGCAATATTACCATGAACACTATCACCAAGAGCACTGTCAAAGTGAGCACTATCACTGTGAGCACTATCACCATGAGCACTGTCACCGTGTGCACTGTCACCATGTGCACTGTCCACGTGAGCACTCTCACCATGGGCACTCTCACGATGGACAATGTCACCTTGAGCACTATCATCATGGGCAATGCCACCATGAGGAATTTCACCATGGGAACTCCAATCATGTACACCGCCAGCATGAGCACAGTCACCATGGCAGTGTCACCATGAGCAATGTCACCATGGGCACTTTCAACATGGGCACTTTCACCATGGACACTGTCATCATGAGCTCTGTTACCATGGGAAATGTCACCATGAGCACTGACACCATGGGAACTGTCACCATGAGCACTATCAACGTGAGCACAATAACCATGGGCACTGTCACCGTGAGCAATATCACCATGAACACTGTCACCGTGTGCACTGTCAACATGGGAAATGTCACCATGGGAACTGTCACCATGGGCTGGGTCACCATGAGCACTGTCACCATGGGCACTCTCACGATGGACACTGTCACCATGAGCACTATCATCATGGGCACTGCCAGCATAAGGAATTTCACCATGGGAACTCCAGCCATGTACACCGCCAGCATGAGCACAGGCACCATGGTCAGTGTTACCATGAGCACTATCACCATGAGAACTTTAACCATGAGCACTATCATCAAGGGCACTGTCACTGCGAGCATTATCACTGTGAGCACTATCACCGTGGGCACTGTCACCATGCGAACTGTCACCATGAGCACTGTCACCATGGGCAATGTCACCATGAGCACTGTCACCGTGAGCACTGTCACCATGAGAACTGTCTCCGTGGGCATTGTAACCATGAGCACTGTCGTCATGGGCACTGTCACCATGCGAAATGCCACCATGAGCTCTATCACCGAGGGCACTGTCACAATGAGCACTGTCACCATGGGCACTGGATCCATGGGAATTGTCACAAAGGGCACTATCACGGTGAGCACTATCACAGTGGGAACTGTCACCATGGGAACTCTCACCATGAGCACTGTCACCGTGGGCACTGTCAACATGAGCACTGTCACCATGGGCAGTGTCACCATTGGCACTATCAACGTGATCACTATCACCATGGGCAGTGTCACTGTGAGAAATATCACCATGGGCACTGTCACCGTGAGCACTATTACCATGGGTACTATCACCAAGGGCACTGTCACCATCAGCACTGTCACCATGAGCACTGTCACCGTGGGCACTGTCACCTTGAGCACTGTCATAATGGGCACTGTCACCATGGGAACTCTCTCCATTAGCACTGTCACCATGGGAAATGTCACCATGGGCACTATCACTATAGGCACTGTCACTATGGGCAGTTTCATCATGGGCACTTTCAACATGGCCACTGTCACCATGGGCGCTGTCACCATGGACACTGTCATTATGAGCTCTGTTACCATGGGAAATGTCACCATGAGCACTGTCATCTTGGAAACCGCCACCGTGGACACTGCCACCATGAACAATGTTACCATTGGCATTGCCACAGTGAGCACGGTCACCATGAGCACTGTCACCATGGGAACTGTCACCATGTGCACTGTCACCATGAGAAAAGTCACTATCGGCAGTGTCACCATGGGCACTCTCACCATGGGCAGTGTCACCATGAGCACTATTAACATGAGCACTATCACCGTGAGCACTATCACCATGGGCAGTGTCAACCGTGAGCAATATCACCATAGGCACTGTCACCGTGACCCCTATTACCATGGGTACTATCACCAAGGGCATTGTCACCGTGAGCACTGTCATCATGGGCACTGTCACCATGGGGACTGTCACCATTAGCACTGTCTCTGTGGACACGATCACCGTGAGCACTATCACAATGGGCACTGGCAGCATAGGCACTGTCACCATGGACTCTGTCACCATGAAAACTATCATCATGGGCAGTGCCACCATAAGGAATTTCACCATGGGAACTCCAACTATGTACACCGCCAGCATGAGCACAGTCACAATGGGCAGTGTCACCATGATAACTGCGACCATGGGCACTTTCAACATGGGCCCTGTCACCATGCGAACTATCTCCATGAGCACTATCACCATGAGCAATGTCACCATGAGCATAGTCACCATGGGCACTGTCACAATGAACACTGTCACAATGGGCACTGTAACCATGGGGACTTTCACCCTGAGCACTATCACCGTGAGCACTATCACCATGGGCAGGGTCACCGTGAGCAATATCACCATGGGCACTGTCACCGTGAGCACTATTAACATGTGTACTATCACCAAGGGCACTGTCACCATGAGCACTGTCATCATGGGCACTGTCACCATGGGAACTGTCACCATTAGAACTCTCACTGTAGGCATTATCAACATGAGCACTATCACAATGGGCACTGTCACCATAGGCACTGTCACCGTGCACACTGTCACCATGAACACTATCATCATAGGCAGTGCCACCATAAGGAATTTCACCATGGGAACTCCAACCATGTATACCACCAGCATGAGCATAGTCACCATTGGCAGTGTCACCATGAGCACTGTCACCATGGGCAATTTCAACAGGGGCAGTGTCACCATGCGAACTGCCACCATGAGCACTATCACCATGAGCACTATCACCAAGGCCACTGTCACCGTGAGCACTATCACCGTGAGCACTATCACCATGGGCAGTGTCACCGTGAGCAATATCAACATGGGCAGTGTCACCATCAGCACTATTACCATGGGCACTATCACGTTGAGCACTATCACCTTGCGCAGTGTCACCGTGGGCACTGTCACCATGGGCACTCTCAACCTGAGCACTGTCAGCATGGGAACTCTCACCATGAGCACTGTCACCATGGGAAATTTCACCATGGGCACTGTCACCATGAGCACTATCATCATGGGGAGTGCCACCATGAGGAATTTCATCATGGGAACTCCAAACATATACACCGCCAGCTTAACACAGTCACCATGGGCTGTGTCACCATGAGCACTGTCACCGTGGGCACTGTCACTGTGTGCACTGTCACCATGGGCAATTTCAACATGGCCACTGTCACCATGGGCACTGTCACCATGGACACTGTCATCATGAGCTCTGTTACCAAGGGAAATGTCACCATGAGCACTGTCATCTTGGGAACTGCCACCATGGACACTGCCACCCTGTGCACTGTAACCATTGGCACTGCCACAGTGAGCACTGTCACCGTGAGCACTGTCACCATGGGCACTGTCACCATGTGCACTGAAACCATGGGAACTCTCACCATGAGCACTGTCACCATGGGAAATGTCACTATGGGCAGTGTCACCTTGGGCACTGTCACCATGGGCAGTGTCACCATGAGCACTATTACCATGAGCACTATCACGATGATCACTATCACCATGGGCACTGTCACCATGAGCACTATTACCATAGGTACTATCACCAAGGGCACTGTCACCGTGAGCACTGTCACCATGAGCACTGTCACCGTAGACACTGTTACCATGAACAATCTCATCATGGGCAGTGCCACCATAAGGAATTTCAGCATGGGAACTCCAACCATCTATACCACCAGCATGAGCATAGTCACCATGGGCAGTGTCACCATGAGCACTGCCACCTTGGGCACTTTCAACATGGGCACAGTCACCATGCGAACTATCACCATGAGCACTATCACCATGAGCAATATTACCATGAACACTATCACCAAGGGCACTGTCAACGTGAGCATTAGCACCGTGAGCACTATCACCATGAGCACTGTCACCGTGAGCACTGTCACCGTGAGCAGTATTACCATGCGTACTATCACCAAGGGCACTGTCACCATGAGCACTGTCACTGTGGGCATTGTCACCATGAGCACTGTCATCATGGGCACTGTCACCATAGAAACTGTCACAATGAGCACTGTCTCTGTGGGCACTATCACCATGGACACTGTCAGCATAGGCACTGTCACCATGGAGACTGTCACCATGAGCACTATCATCATGGGCAGTGCTACCATAAGGAATTTCACCATTGGAACTCCAACCATGGACACCGCCAGCATGAGCACAGCCACCATGGGCAGTGTCACCATGAGCACTGCCACCATGGGCACTTTCAACATGGGCACTGTCAGCATGCGAACTATCACCATGAGCACTATCACCATGAGCAGTACTACCATGAGCACTATCAGAAAGGGCACTGTCAACGTGAGCACTATCACCGTGAGCACTATCACCATGGGCAGTGTCACCGTGAACAATATCACCATGGGCAGTGTCACCGTGAGCCCTATTACCATGGGAACTATCACCAAGGGCACTGTCACTGTGAGCACTGTCACCATGAGCACTGTCACCGTGGGCACTATCAACATGAGCACTGTCACCCTGGGCACTGTCACTATGGGAACTATCACCATGAGAACTGTCACCGTGGGCACTGTCACCATGGGAACTGTCACCATGAGCACTATCACCATGAGGACTATAACCATGGGCACTGTCACCGTGAGCAATATCACCATGAACACTGTAACCATGGGAAATGTCACCGTGGGCACTGTCACCATGTGCACTGTCAACATGAGCACTGTCAACATGAGCACTGTCACCATGGGCACTGTCACCATGGGCAGTGTCATCATGAGCACTGTCACCATGGGCACTCTCACGATGGACAATGTCACCTTGAGCACTATCATCATGGGAAATGCCACCATGAGGAATTTCACCATGGGAACTCCAATCATGTACACCGCCAGCATGAGCACAGTCACCATGGCAGTGTCACCATGAGCAATGTCACCATGGGCACTTTCAACATGGGCACTTTCACCATGGACACTGTCATCATGAGCTCTGTTACCATGGGAAATGTCACCATGAGCACTGACACCATGGGAACTGTCACCATGAGCACTATCAACGTGAGCACAATAACCATGGGCACTGTCACCGTGAGCAATATCACCATGAACATTGTCACCGTGTGCACTGTCAACATGGGAAATGTCACCATGGGAACTGTCACCATGGGCTGGGTCACCATGAGCACTGTCACCATGGGCACTCTCACGATGGACACTGTCACCATGAGCACTATCATCATGGGCACTGCCAGCATAAGGAATTTCACCATGGGAACTCCAGCCATGTACACCGCCAGCATGAGCACAGTCACCATAGGCAGTGTTACCATGAGCACTATCACCATGAGAACTTTAACCATGAGCACTATCATCAAGGGCACTGTCACTGCGAGCATTATCACCGTGAGCACTATCACCATGGGCACTGTCACCATGCGAACTGTCACCATGAGCACTGTCACCATGGGCAATGTCACCATGAGCACTGTCACCGTGAGCACTGTCACCATGAGCACTGTCTCCGTGGGCATTGTAACCATGAGCACTGTCGTCATGGGCACTGTCACCATGCGAAATGCCACCATGAGCTCTATCACCGAGGGCACCTTCACAATGAGCACTGTCACCATGGGCACTGGATCCATGGGAACTGTCACAATGGGCACTATCACGGTGAGCACTATCACCATGGGAACTGTCACCATGGGAACGGTCACCATGGGCATTGTCAAGATGAGCACTGTCACCATGGGAACTCTCACAATGAGCACTGTCACCGTGGGCACTGTCAACATGAGCACTGTCACCATGGAAATGGTCATCATGGGCGCTGTCACCATGGGCACTGTCACCATGGACACTGTCACCATGAGCACTACCATCATGGGCAGTTCCACCATAACAGTTGTACCATGGGAACTCGAACCATGTACACCTCCAACATGAGCACGGTCACCATGGGCAGGGTCAACATGAGCACTGTCACCATGGGCACTTTCAACAGGGGCAGTGTCACCATGCAAACTGCCACCATGAGCACTATCACCATGAGCACTATCACCAAGGGCACTGTCACTGTGAGCACTATCACCATGGGCACTGTCACTATGGGCATTGTCATCATGAGCACTGTCATCATGGGCACTGTCACCATGGGGACTGTCACCATTAGCACTGTCTCTGTGGACACTATCCCCGTGAGCACTATCACAATGGGCACTGGCAGCATAGGCACTGTCACCATGGACACTGTCACCATGAAAACTATCATCATGGGCAGTGCCACCATAAGGAATTTCACCATGGGAACTCCAACTATGTACACCGCCAGCATGAGCACAGTCACAATGGGCAGTGTCACCATGATCACTGCAACCATGGGCACTTTCAACATGGGCCCTGTCACCATGCGAACTATCTCCATGAGCACTATCACCGTGAGCAATGTCACCATGAGCATAGTCACCATGGGCACTGTCACAATGAGCACTGTCACCATGGGCACTGTAACCATGGGGACTTTCACCCTGAGCACTATCACCATGGGCAGGGTCACCGTGAGCAATATCACCATGGGAACTGTCACCATGAGCACTATTAACATGTGTACTATCACCAAGGGCACTGTCACCATGAGCACTATCACCATGAGCACTGTCACCGTTGGCACTGTCACCATGAGCACTGTCATCATGGGCACTGTCACCATGGGAACTGTCACCATTAGAACTCTCAATGTAGGCATTATCAACATGAGCACTATCACAATGGGCACTGTCACCATAGGCACTGTCACCGTGCACACTGTCACCATGAACACTATCATCATGGGCAGTGCCACCATAAGGAATTTCACCATGGGAACTCCAACTATGTACACCGCCAGCATGAGCACAGTCACAATGGGCAGTGTCACCATGATCACTGCAACCATGGGCACTTTCAACATGGGCCCTGTCACCATGCGAACTATCTCCATGAGCACTATCACCGTGAGCAATGTCACCATGAGCATAGTCACCATGGGCACTGTCACAATGAGCACTGTCACCATGGGCACTGTAACCATGGGAACTTTCACCCTGAGCACTATCACCGTGAGCACTATCACCAAGGGCAGGGTCACCGTGAGCAATATCACCATGGGCACTGTCACCGTGAGCACTATTAACATGTGTACTATCACCAAGGGCACTGTCACCATCAGCACTGTCACCATGAGCACTGTCACCGTTGGCACTGTCACCATGAGCACTGTCATCATGGGCACTGTCACCATGGGAACTGTCACCATTAGAACTGTCACTGTAGGCATTATCAACATGAGCACTATCACAATGGGCACTGTCACCATAGGCACTGTCACCGTGCACACTGTCACCATGAACACTATCATCATGGGCAGTGCCACCATAAGGAATTTCACCATGGGAACTCCAACCATGTATACCACAAGCATGAGCATAGTCACCATGGGCAGTGTCACCATGAGCACTGCCACCATGGGCACTTTCAACATGGGCACGGTCACCATGCGAACTATCACCATGAGGACTTTCACCATGAGCAATATTACCATGAACACTCTCACCAAGGGCACTGTCAACCTGAGAACTATCACCGTAAGCACTATCACCATGAGCACTGTCACCGTGAGCACTGTCACCGTGGGCACTGTCACCGTGTGCACTGTCACCATGGGCAATTTCAACATGGCCACTGTCACCATGGGAACTGCCACCATGGACACTGCCACCCTGAGCACTGTAACCATTGGCACTGCCACAGTGAGCACTGTCACCGTGAGCACTGTCACCATGGGCACTGTCACCATGTGCACTGTCACCATGGGAACTCTCACCATGAGCACTGTCACCATGGGAAATGTCACTATGGGCAGTGTCACCTTGGGCACTGTCCCCATGGGCAGTGTCACCATGAGCACTATTACCATGAGCACTATCACCATGATCACTATCACCATGGGCACTGTCACCATGAGCACTATTACCATAGGTGCTATCACGAAGGGCACTCTCACCATGAGCACTGTCACCATGAGCACTGTCACCGTGGACACTGTCACCATGAACACACTCATCATGGGCAGTGCCATCATAAGGAATTTCAGCATGGGAACTCCAACCATCTATACCACCAGCATGAGCATAGTCACCATGGGCAGTGTCACCATGAGCACTGCCACCTTGGGCACTTTCAACATGGGCACAGTCACCATGCGAACTATCACCATGAGCACTATCACCATGAGCAATATTACCATGAACACTATCACCAAGGGCACTGTCAACGTGAGCATTAGCACCGTGAGCACTATCACCATGAGCACTGTCACCGTGAGCACTGTCACCGTGGGCACTGTCACCGTGTGCACTGTCAACATGAGCACTGTCACCATGGGAAATGTCACCATGGGCACCGTCACCATGGGCAGTGTCACAGTGAGCACTGTCACCATGGACACTCTCATGACGGACACTGTCACCATGAGCACTATCATCATGGGCAGTGCTACCATGAGGAATTTCACCATCGGAACTCCAACCAAGTACACCGCCAGCATGAGCACCGTCACCATGGGCCGTTCCACTATGAGCACTGTCACCATGGACACTGTATCCATGGGAACTGTCACCATGGGCACTATCACGGTGAGCACTATCACCATGGGAAATGTCACCATGGGAACGGTCGCCATGGGCATTGTCAAGATGATCACTGTCACCATGGGAACTGTCACCATGAGCACTGTCACCGTGGGCACTGTCAACATGAGCACTATCACCATGGAAACGGTCACCATGGGAACTGTCACCATGGGCACTCTCACCATAGGCCCTGTCACCATGGGCACTGTCACCATGGACACTGTTACCATGAGCACTATCATCATGGGCAGTACCACCATAACACTTGTACCATGGGAACTCCAACCATGTACACTTCCAGCGTGAGCACAGTCACCATGGGCAGTGTCAACATGAGCACTGTCACCATGGGCAATTTCAACAGGGGCAGTGTCACCATGCGACCTGCCACCATGAGCACTATCACCATGAGCACTATCACCAAGGCCACTGTCACCGTGAGCACTATCACCGTGAGCACTATCACCATGGGCAGTGTCACCGTGATCAATATCAACATGGGCAGTGTCAGCATCAGCACTATTACCATGGGCACTATCAAGTTGAGCACTATCACCTTGCGCAGTGTCACCGTGGGCACTGTCACCATGGGCACTGTCAACATGAGCACAGTCACCATAGGAACTCTCACCATGAGCACTGTCACCATGGGAAATTTCACCATGGGCACTGTCACCATGAGCACTATCATCATGGGGAGTGCCACCATGAGGAATTTCATCATGGGAACTCCAACCATATACACTGCCAGCTTAGCACAGTCACCATGGTCTGTGTCACCATGAGCACTGTCACCGTGAGCACTGTCACCATGGGAACTGTCACCACGTGCACTGTCACCATGGGAACTCTCACCATGAGCATTGTCACCATGACAAATATCACTATGGGCAGTGTCACCATGGGGACTGTCACCATAGGCAGTGTCTCCATGATCACTATTACCATGAGCACTATCACCATGAGCACTATCACCATGAGCAGTATTACCATGAACACTATCACCAAGGGCACTGTGAACGTGAACACTATCACCGTGAGCACTATCACCATGGGCACTGTCACCTTGAACAATATCACCATGCGCAGTGTCACCGTGAACCCTATTACCATGGGAACTATCACCAAGGGCACTGTCACTGTGAGCACTGTCACCATGAGCACTGTCACCGTGGGCACTATCAACATGAGCACTGTCACCATGGGCACTGTCACCATGGGAACTGTCACCATGAGAACTGTCACCGTGGGCAATGTCACCATGAGCACTGTCACCATGAGAACTGTCACCGTGGGCAATGTCACCATGAGCACTGTCACCGTGGACACTGTCACCATGGGAACTGTCACCATGAGCACTATCACCGTGAGGACTATAACCATGGGCACTGTCACCGTGAGCAATATCACCATGAACACTGTAACCATGGGAAATGTCACCGTGGGCACTGTCAGCATGTGCACTGTCAACATGAGCACTGTCACCATGGGAAATGTCACCATGGGCACTGTCACCATAGGCAGTGTCATCATGAGCACAGTCACCATGGGCACTCTCACGATGGACACTGTCACCATGAGCACTATCATCATGGGCAGTGCCACCATGAGGAATTTCACCATGGGAACTCCAATCATGTACACCGCCAGCATGAGCACAGTCACCATGGCAGTGTCACCATGAGGACTGTCGCCATGGGCACTTTCAACATGGGCACTGTCACTATGGGAACTGTCACTAAAAGCACAGTCACCATGCGCACTGTCAGCAGGGACACTGTCACCATGGGCACTCTCACCATGGGCAATGTCACCATGGATGCTGTCACCATGGGCATGGTCAACATGATCATTGTCACCATGGGCAGTGTCACCATGAGCACTATTACCATGCGCACTATCACCATGAGCACTATCACCGTGAACACTGTCACCATGAGCACTGTCACCATGAAAACTATCACCAATGGCACTGTCACTGTGAGCAGTGTCACCGTGAGCACTGTCACCGTGTGCACTGTCACAATGAGCACTATCACCATGGGAACTATGACCATAGGAATGGTCACCATGGGCACTGTCAAGATGAGCACTGTCACCATGGGAACTCTCACCATGAGCACTGTCACCATGGGAAAACTCACCATGGGCACTATCATCATGGGCAGGAGCCACCATGAGGATTTTCACCATGAGAACTCCAACCATGTATACCGCCAGCTTTAGGACAGTAACCATGGGCTGTGTCACCGTGAGCGCTGTTACCATGGGCACTGTCACCAGGCAAACTGTCACCATGAGCACTGTCACCGTGGGCAATGTCACCATGAGAACTGTCACCGTGGGCAATGTCACCATGGGAACTGTCACCGTGAGCACTATCACCGTGAGCACTCTAACCATGGGCAGTGTCACCGTGAGCAATATCACCATGAACACTGTCACAGTGGGCACTGTTTCCGTGTGCACTGTCAACATGAGCACTGTCACTGTGTGCACTGTCACCATGAGCACTATCATCATGGGCACTCTCACGATGGACACTGTCACCATGGGCAGTGCCACCATGAGGAATTTCACCTTGGGAACTCCAACCATGTACACTGCCAGCATGAGCATAGTCACCATGGGCACTGTCACCGTGAGCAGTGTCACCATGGGCACTTTCAACATGGCCACTCTCACCTGGGCACTGTCACCGTGGACACTGTTATCATGAACTCTGTTACAATGGGAAATGTCACCATGAGCACTGTCATCTTGGGAACTGCCACCATTGACACTGCCACCATGAGAACTGTAACCATTGGCACTGCCACAGTGAGCACTTTCACTGTGAGCACTGTCACCATGGGAACTGTCACCATGTGCACTGTCACCATGTGCACTGTCAACATGAGCACTGTCACCATGGGAAATGTCACCATGGGCAGTGTCACCATGGGCACTGTCACCATGGGAAGTGTCACCATGAGCACTATTACCATGAGCACTATCACCATGAGCACTATCACCAAGGGCAGTGTCACTGTGTTCACTATCACCGTGAGCACTATCACCATGGGCAGTGTCACCGTGAGCACTGTCACCGTGGTGATTGTCACTATGTACACTGTCACCATGAGCACTGTCACCATGAGCACTATCATCATGGGCATTGCCACCATAAGGAATTTCCCCATGGGAACTCCAACCATGTACACTGCCAGCATGAGCAGAGTCACCATGGGCAGTGTCACCTTGAGCACTATCACCATGAGCACTGTCACCATGAGCACTGTCACCGTGGGCACTGTAACCATGGGAACTGTCACCATGAGCACAATCACCGTGAGCACTATCACCATGGGCAGTGTCACCATGAGAAATATCACCAAGGGCACTGTCACCGTGAGCACTGTTAACATGAGCACTGTCACCATGGGCACTGTCAACATGAGCACTGTCATCATGGGCACTGTCACCATGGGAACTCTCACCATGAGCACTGTCACCATGGGAAATGTCACCATGGGCACTATCACTATGGGCACTGTCACCATGGGCAGTGTCACTATGAGCACTGTCACCATGGGCACTGTCACCATGAACACTGTCACCATGAGCACTGTCACCGTGGGCAGTGTCACCATGAGCACTGCCACCATTGGCACTTTCAACATGGGCACAGTCACCATGCGAACTATCACCATGAGCACTATCACCATGAGCAATATTACCATGAACACTATCACCAAGAGCACTGTCAAAGTGAGCACTATCACTGTGAGCACTATCACCATGAGCACTGTCACCGTGTGCACTGTCACCATGTGCACTGTCCACGTGAGCACTCTCACCATGGGCACTCTCACGATGGACAATGTCACCTTGAGCACTATCATCATGGGCAATGCCACCATGAGGAATTTCACCATGGGAACTCCAATCATGTACACCGCCAGCATGAGCACAGTCACCATGGCAGTGTCACCATGAGCAATGTCACCATGGGCACTTTCAACATGGGCACTTTCACCATGGACACTGTCATCATGAGCTCTGTTACCATGGGAAATGTCACCATGAGCACTGACACCATGGGAACTGTCACCATGAGCACTATCAACGTGAGCACAATAACCATGGGCACTGTCACCGTGAGCAATATCACCATGAACACTGTCACCGTGTGCACTGTCAACATGGGAAATGTCACCATGGGAACTGTCACCATGGGCTGGGTCACCATGAGCACTGTCACCATGGGCACTCTCACGATGGACACTGTCACCATGAGCACTATCATCATGGGCACTGCCAGCATAAGGAATTTCACCATGGGAACTCCAGCCATGTACACCGCCAGCATGAGCACAGTCACCATAGGCAGTGTTACCATGAGCACTATCACCATGAGAACTTTAACCATGAGCACTATCATCAAGGGCACTGTCACTGCGAGCATTATCACCGTGAGCACTATCACCATGGGCACTGTCACCATGCGAACTGTCACCATGAGCACTGTCACCATGGGCAATGTCACCATGAGCACTGTCACCGTGAGCACTGTCACCATGAGCACTGTCTCCGTGGGCATTGTAACCATGAGCACTGTCGTCATGGGCACTGTCACCATGCGAAATGCCACCATGAGCTCTATCACCGAGGGCACCTTCACAATGAGCACTGTCACCATGGGCACTGGATCCATGGGAACTGTCACAATGGGCACTATCACGGTGAGCACTATCACCATGGGAACTGTCACCATGGGAACGGTCACCATGGGCATTGTCAAGATGAGCACTGTCACCATGGGAACTCTCACAATGAGCACTGTCACCGTGGGCACTGTCAACATGAGCACTGTCACCATGGAAATGGTCATCATGGGCGCTGTCACCATGGGCACTGTCACCATGGACACTGTCACCATGAGCACTACCATCATGGGCAGTTCCACCATAACAGTTGTACCATGGGAACTCGAACCATGTACACCTCCAACATGAGCACGGTCACCATGGGCAGGGTCAACATGAGCACTGTCACCATGGGCACTTTCAACAGGGGCAGTGTCACCATGCAAACTGCCACCATGAGCACTATCACCATGAGCACTATCACCAAGGGCACTGTCACTGTGAGCACTATCACCATGGGCACTGTCACTATGGGCATTGTCATCATGAGCACTGTCATCATGGGCACTGTCACCATGGGGACTGTCACCATTAGCACTGTCTCTGTGGACACTATCCCCGTGAGCACTATCACAATGGGCACTGGCAGCATAGGCACTGTCACCATGGACACTGTCACCATGAAAACTATCATCATGGGCAGTGCCACCATAAGGAATTTCACCATGGGAACTCCAACTATGTACACCGCCAGCATGAGCACAGTCACAATGGGCAGTGTCACCATGATCACTGCAACCATGGGCACTTTCAACATGGGCCCTGTCACCATGCGAACTATCTCCATGAGCACTATCACCGTGAGCAATGTCACCATGAGCATAGTCACCATGGGCACTGTCACAATGAGCACTGTCACCATGGGCACTGTAACCATGGGGACTTTCACCCTGAGCACTATCACCCTGAGCACTATCACCATGGGCAGGGTCACCGTGAGCAATATCACCATGGGAACTGTCACCATGAGCACTATTAACATGTGTACTATCACCAAGGGCACTGTCACCATGAGCACTATTACCATGAGCACTGTCACCGTTGGCACTGTCACCATGAGCACTGTCATCATGGGCACTGTCACCATGGGAACTGTCACCATTAGAACTCTCAATGTAGGCATTATCAACATGAGCACTATCACAATGGGCACTGTCACCATAGGCACTGTCACCGTGCACACTGTCACCATGAACACTATCATCATGGGCAGTGCCACCATAAGGAATTTCACCATGGGAACTCCAACTATGTACACCGCCAGCATGAGCACAGTCACAATGGGCAGTGTCACCATGATCACTGCAACCATGGGCACTTTCAACATGGGCCCTGTCACCATGCGAACTATCTCCATGAGCACTATCACCGTGAGCAATGTCACCATGAGCATAGTCACCATGGGCACTGTCACAATGAGCACTGTCACCATGGGCACTGTAACCATGGGAACTTTCACCCTGAGCACTATCACCGTGAGCACTATCACCAAGGGCAGGGTCACCGTGAGCAATATCACCATGGGCACTCTCACCGTGAGCACTATTAACATGTGTACTATCACCAAAGACACTGTCACCATGAGCACTATCACCATGAGCACTGTCACCGTTGGCACTGTCACCATGAGCACTGTCATCATGGGCACTGTCACCATGGGAACTGTCACCATTAGAACTCTCACTGTAGGCATTATCAACATGAGCACTATCACAATGGGCACTGTCACCATAGGCACTGTCACCGTGCACACTGTCACCATGAACACTATCATCATGGGCAGTGCCACCATAAGGAATTTCACCATGGGAACTCCAACCATGTATACCACAAGCATGAGCATAGTCACCATGGGCAGTGTCACCATGAGCACTGCCACCATGGGCACTTTCAACATGGGCACGGTCACCATGCGAACTATCACCATGAGGACTTTCACCATGAGCAATATTACCATGAACACTCTCACCAAGGGCACTGTCAACCTGAGAACTATCACCGTAAGCACTATCACCATGAGCACTGTCACCGTGAGCACTGTCACCGTGGGCACTGTCACCGTGTGCACTGTCACCATGGGCAATTTCAACATGGCCACTGTCACCATGGGAACTGCCACCATGGACACTGCCACCCTGAGCACTGTAACCATTGGCACTGCCACAGTGAGCACTGTCACCGTGAGCACTGTCACCATGGGCACTGTCACCATGTGCACTGTCACCATGGGAACTCTCACCATGAGCACTGTCACCATGGGAAATGTCACTATGGGCAGTGTCACCTTGGGCACTGTCCCCATGGGCAGTGTCACCATGAGCACTATTACCATGAGCACTATCACCATGATCACTATCACCATGGGCACTGTCACCATGAGCACTATTACCATAGGTGCTATCACGAAGGGCACTCTCACCATGAGCACTGTCACCATGAGCACTGTCACCGTGGACACTGTCACCATGAACACACTCATCATGGGCAGTGCCATCATAAGGAATTTCAGCATGGGAACTCCAACCATCTATACCACCAGCATGAGCATAGTCACCATGGGCAGTGTCACCATGAGCACTGCCACCTTGGGCACTTTCAACATGGGCACAGTCACCATGCGAACTATCACCATGAGCACTATCACCATGAGCAATATTACCATGAACACTATCACCAAGGGCACTGTCAACGTGAGCATTAGCACCGTGAGCACTATCACCATGAGCACTGTCACCGTGAGCACTGTCACCGTGGGCACTGTCACCGTGTGCACTGTCAACATGAGCACTGTCACCATGGGAAATGTCACCATGGGCACCGTCACCATGGGCAGTGTCACAGTGAGCACTGTCACCATGGACACTCTCATGACGGACACTGTCACCATGAGCACTATCATCATGGGCAGTGCTACCATGAGGAATTTCACCATCGGAACTCCAACCAAGTACACCGCCAGCATGAGCACCGTCACCATGGGCCGTTCCACTATGAGCACTGTCACCATGGACACTGTATCCATGGGAACTGTCACCATGGGCACTATCACGGTGAGCACTATCACCATGGGAAATGTCACCATGGGAATGGTCGCCATGGGCATTGTCAAGATGATCACTGTCACCATGGGAACTGTCACCATGAGCACTGTCACCGTGGGCACTGTCAACATGAGCACTATCACCATGGAAACGGTCACCATGGGAACTGTCACCATGGGCACTCTCACCATAGGCCCTGTCACCATGGGCACTGTCACCATGGACACTGTTACCATGAGCACTATCATCATGGGCAGTACCACCATAACACTTGTACCATGGGAACTCCAACCATGTACACTTCCAGCGTGAGCACAGTCACCATGGGCAGTGTCAACATGAGCACTGTCACCATGGGCAATTTCAACAGGGGCAGTGTCACCATGCGACCTGCCACCATGAGCACTATCACCATGAGCACTATCACCAAGGCCACTGTCACCGTGAGCACTATCACCGTGAGCACTATCACCATGGGCAGTGTCACCGTGATCAATATCAACATGGGCAGTGTCAGCATCAGCACTATTACCATGGGCACTATCAAGTTGAGCACTATCACCTTGCGCAGTGTCACCGTGGGCACTGTCACCATGGGCACTGTCAACATGAGCACAGTCACCATAGGAACTCTCACCATGAGCACTGTCACCATGGGAAATTTCACCATGGGCACTGTCACCATGAGCACTATCATCATGGGGAGTGCCACCATGAGGAATTTCATCATGGGAACTCCAACCATATACACTGCCAGCTTAGCACAGTCACCATGGTCTGTGTCACCATGAGCACTGTCACCGTGAGCACTGTCACCATGGGAACTGTCACCACGTGCACTGTCACCATGGGAACTCTCACCATGAGCATTGTCACCATGACAAATATCACTATGGGCAGTGTCACCATGGGGACTGTCACCATAGGCAGTGTCTCCATGATCACTATTACCATGAGCACTATCACCATGAGCACTATCACCATGAGCAGTATTACCATGAAGACTATCACCAAGGGCACTGTGAACGTGAGCACTATCACCGTGAGCACTATCACCATGGGCACTGTCACCTTGAACAATATCACCATGCGCAGTGTCACCGTGAACCCTATTACCATGGGAACTATCACCAAGGGCACTGTCACTGTGAGCACTGTCACCATGAGCACTGTCACCGTGGGCACTATCAACATGAGCACTGTCACCATGGGCACTGTCACCATGGGAACTGTCACCATGAGAACTGTCACCGTGGGCAATGTCACCATGAGCACTGTCACCATGAGAACTGTCACCGTGGGCAATGTCACCATGAGCACTGTCACCGTGGACACTGTCACCATGGGAACTGTCACCATGAGCACTATCACCGTGAGGACTATAACCATGGGCACTGTCACCGTGAGCAATATCACCATGAACACTGTAACCATGGGAAATGTCACCGTGGGCACTGTCAGCATGTGCACTGTCAACATGAGCACTGTCACCATGGGAAATGTCACCATGGGCACTGTCACCATAGGCAGTGTCATCATGAGCACAGTCACCATGGGCACTCTCACGATGGACACTGTCACCATGAGCACTATCATCATGGGCAGTGCCACCATGAGGAATTTCACCATGGGAACTCCAATCATGTACACCGCCAGCATGAGCACAGTCACCATGGCAGTGTCACCATGAGGACTGTCGCCATGGGCACTTTCAACATGGGCACTGTCACTATGGGAACTGTCACTAAAAGCACAGTCACCATGCGCACTGTCAGCAGGGACACTGTCACCATGGGCACTCTCACCATGGGCAATGTCACCATGGATGCTGTCACCATGGGCATGGTCAACATGATCATTGTCACCATGGGCAGTGTCACCATGAGCACTATTACCATGCGCACTATCACCATGAGCACTATCACCGTGAACACTGTCACCATGAGCACTGTCACCATGAACACTATCACCAATGGCACTGTCACTGTGAGCAGTGTCACCGTGAGCACTGTCACCGTGTGCACTGTCACAATGAGCACTATCACCATGGGAACTATGACCATAGGAATGGTCACCATGGGCACTGTCAAGATGAGCACTGTCACCATGGGAACTCTCACCATGAGCACTGTCACCATGGGAAAACTCACCATGGGCACTATCATCATGGGCAGGAGCCACCATGAGGATTTTCACCATGAGAACTCCAACCATGTATACCGCCAGCTTTAGGACAGTAACCATGGGCTGTGTCACCGTGAGCGCTGTTACCATGGGCACTGTCACCAGGCAAACTGTCACCATGAGCACTGTCACCGTGGGCAATGTCACCATGAGAACTGTCACCATGGGCAATGTCACCATGGGAACTGTCACCGTGAGCACTATCACCGTGAGCACTCTAACCATGGGCAGTGTCACCGTGAGCAATATCACCATGAACACTGTCACAGTGGGCACTGTTTCCGTGTGCACTGTCAACATGAGCACTGTCACTGTGTGCACTGTCACCATGAGCACTATCATCATGGGCACTCTCACGATGGACACTGTCACCATGGGCAGTGCCACCATGAGGAATTTCACCTTGGGAACTCCAACCATGTACACTGCCAGCATGAGCATAGTCACCATGGGCACTGTCACCGTGAGCAGTGTCACCATGGGCACTTTCAACATGGCCACTCTCACCTGGGCACTGTCACCGTGGACACTGTTATCATGAACTCTGTTACAATGGGAAATGTCACCATGAGCACTGTCATCTTGGGAACTGCCACCATTGACACTGCCACCATGAGAACTGTAACCATTGGCACTGCCACAGTGAGCACTTTCACTGTGAGCACTGTCACCATGGGAACTGTCACCATGTGCACTGTCACCATGTGCACTGTCAACATGAGCACTGTCACCATGGGAAATGTCACCATGGGCAGTGTCACCATGGGCACTGTCACCATGGGAAGTGTCACCATGAGCACTATTACCATGAGCACTATCACCATGAGCACTATCACCAAGGGCAGTGTCACTGTGTTCACTATCACCGTGAGCACTATCACCATGGGCAGTGTCACCGTGAGCACTGTCACCGTGGTGATTGTCACTATGTACACTGTCACCATGAGCACTGTCACCATGAGCACTATCATCATGGGCATTGCCACCATAAGGAATTTCCCCATGGGAACTCCAACCATGTACACTGCCAGCATGAGCAGAGTCACCATGGGCAGTGTCACCTTGAGCACTATCACCATGAGCACTGTCACCATGAGCACTGTCACCGTGGGCACTGTAACCATGGGAACTGTCACCATGAGCACAATCACCGTGAGCACTATCACCATGGGCAGTGTCACCATGAGAAATATCACCAAGGGCACTGTCACCGTGAGCACTGTTACCATGAGCACTGTCACCATGGGCACTGTCAACATGAGCACTGTCATCATGGGCACTGTCACCATGGGAACTCTCACCATGAGCACTGTCACCATGGGAAATGTCACCATGGGCACTATCACTATGGGCACTGTCACCATGGGCAGTGTCACTATGAGCACTGTCACCATGAACACTGTCACCATGAGCACTGTCACCGTGGGCAGTGTCACCATGAGCACTGCCACCATTGGCACTTTCAACATGGGCACAGTCACCATGCGAACTATCACCATGAGCACTATCACCATGAGCAATATTACCATGAACACTATCACCAAGAGCACTGTCAAAGTGAGCACTATCACTGTGAGCACTATCACCATGAGCACTGTCACCGTGTGCACTGTCACCATGTGCACTGTCCACGTGAGCACTCTCACCATGGGCACTCTCACGATGGACAAGGTCAACATGAGCACTATCATCATGGGCAGTGCTACCATGAGGAATTTCACCATTGGAACTCCAACCAAGTACACTGCCAGCATGAGCACAGTCACCATTGGCAGTGCCACTATGAGCACTGTCACCTTGGGCACTCTCCACATGGGCACTGTCACCATGCCAACAGTCACCATGAGCACTATCACCCTGAATACTATCACAAATGGCACTGTCACTGCGAGAACTGTCACCGTGAGCATTGTCACTGTGGGCCCTGTCACCATGAGCACTGTCATCATGGGCACTGTCACCATAGAAACTTTCACCATGAGCACTATCATCATGGGCAGTGCTACCATACGGAATTTCACCATCGGAACTCCAAACATGTACACTGCCAGCATGAGCACAGTCACCATGGGCAGTGTCACCATGAGCACTGCCACCATGGGCACTTTCAACATGGGCACTGTCACCATGCAAACTATCACCATGAGCACTATCACCATTAGCAGTATTAACATGAGCACTATCACCAAGGGCACTGTCAACGTGAGCAGTATCACCGTGAGCACGATCACGGTGAGCAGTGTCACCGTGAGCAATATCACCTTTGGCACTGTCACCATGAGCACTATGACCATGGGTACTATCACCAAGGGCACTGTCACTGTGAGCACTGTCACCATGAGCACTGCCACCGTCGGCAGTATCATCATGAGCACTGTCACCATGGGCACTATCATCATGGGCATTGTCACCATAAGGAATTTCCGAATGGGAACTCCAACCATGTACACTGCCAGCATGAGCAGAGTCACCATGGGCAGTGCCACCATGAGCACTGTCACCTTGGGCACTTTCAACATGGGCCCTGTCACCATGCGAACTGTCACCATGAGCACTATCACTGTGAGCACTGTCACCATGAGCATAGTCACCGTGGGCACTGTCACCATGAGCACTGTCACCATAGGTACTTTCAACACGGCCATTTTCACCATGGATACTGTCATCATGAGCTCTGTTACCATGGGAAATGTCACCATGAGCACTGTCACTTTGGGAACTGCCACCATGGACACTGCCACCATGAGCACTTTAACCATTGGCACTGCCACAGTGAGCACTGTCACCATGAGCAGTGTCACCATGGGAACTGTCACCATGTGCACTGTCACCATGGGAACTCTCACCATGAGCACGGCGACAATGGGAAATGTCACTATGGGCAGTGTCACCTTGGGCACTGTCACCATGGGCACTGTCACTATGAGCACTATTACCATGAGCACTATCACCATGGGCACTGTCACAGTGAGCACTATTACCATGGGTACTATCACCAAGGGCACTGTCATCGTGAGCACTGTCACCATGAGCACTGTTATCGTGGGCATTGCCACCATGAGCACTGTCATCATGGCCACAGTCACCATGCGAACTGCCACCATGAGCACTATCACAGTGGGCACTGTCACCATGAGCACTGTCACCATGGGCACTGTCACCATGAGCACTATTACCATAGGTACTATCACCAAGGGCACTGTCACCATGAACACTGTCACCATGAGCACTGTCACCGTGGACACTGTCACCATGAACACTATCATCATGGGCAGTGCCACCATAAGGAATTTCACCATGGGAACTCCAACCATGTATACAACCAGCATGAGCATAGTCACCATTGGCAGTGTCACCATGAGCACTGCCACCTTGGGCACTTTCAACATGGGCAATGTCACCATGCGAACTATCACCATGAGCACTATCTCCATGAGCAATATTACCATGGACACTATCACCAAGGGCACTGTCAACGTGAGCATTAGCACCGTGAGCACTATCACCATGAGCACTGTCACCGTGAGCACTGTCACCGTGGGCACTGTCATCGTGTGCACTGTCAACATGAGCACTGTCACCATGGGAATTGTCACCATGGGAACCGTCACCATGGGTAGTGTCACAATGAGCACTGTCACCATGGACACTCTCATGACGGACACTGTCACCATGAGCACTATCATCATTGGCAGTGCTACCATGAGGAATTTCACCATCGGAACTCCAACCAAGTACACCACCAGCGTGAGCAGATTCACCATGGGCAGTGCCACTATGAGCACTGTCACCATGGACACTGTATCCATGGGAACTGTCACCATGGGCACTATCACGGTGAGCACTATCACCATGGGAAATATCACCATGGGAACGGTTGCCATGGGCATTGTCAAGATGATCACTGTCACCAGGGGCACTCTCACCATGAGCACTGTCACCGTGGGCACTGTCAACATGAGGATTATCACCGTGGAAACGGTCACCATGGGAACTGTCACCATGTGCACTCTCACAATAGGCACTGTCACCATGGACACTGTCACAGTGGACACTGTCACCATGAGCACTATCATCATGGGCAGTACCACCATAATAGTTGTACCATGGGAACTCCAACCATGTACACTTCCATCGTGAGCACAGTCACCATGGGTAGTGTCAACATGAGCACTGTCACCATGGGCAATTTCAACAGGGGTAGTGTCACCATGCGAACTGTCACCATGAGCACTATCACCATGAGCAATATCACCAAGGGCGCTGTCACCGTGAGCACTATCACTGTGAGCAATATCACCATGGGCAGTGTCACCATGAGCAATATCAACATGGGCAGTGTCACCATCAGCACTATTACCATGGGCACTATCACGTTGAGCACTATCACCTTGAGCACTGTCACCGTGGGCACTGTCACCATGGGCACTGTCAACATGAGCACAGTCACCATAGGAACTCTCACCATGAGCATTGTCACCATGGCAAATATCACTATGGGCAGTGTCACCATGGGCACTGTCACCATAGGCAGTGTCACCATGATCACTATTACCATGAGCACTATCACCATGAGCACTATCACCATGGACACTGTCACCTTGGGAAATGTCACCATGTGCACAGTCACCATGGGCAGTGTCACCATAAGCACTGTCACCATGAGAACTCTCACCGTGAGCACTGTAACCATGGGAAATGTCACCATGGGCACTGTCACCATGGGCACTTTCACCATGGGTACTCTCACCATGGGCACTTTCAACATGGGCACTGTCACCATGCGATCTGTAACCATGAGCACTATAACCAAGGGCACTGTCACCATGGGCACTGTCTCCATGAGCACTGTCATCATGGGCACTGTCACCATAGGAACTGTCACCATGAGCACTGTCACCCTGGGCACTATCACCATGAGCACTATCACAATGGGCACTGTCACCATAGGCACTGTCACCATGGACACTGTCACCATGAGCACTATCATCATGGGCAGTGCTACCATGAGGAATTTCACCATCGGAACTCCAAACATGTACACCGCCAACATGAGCTCAGTCACCATGGGCAGTGTCACCATGGGCACTTTCAACTTCACCATGTCTACCATGCGAACTGTCACCATGAGCACTGTCTCCATGAGCACTATCACCGTGAGAACTTTCATCATGAGCATAGTCACCATGGGCACTGTAACCATGGGAACTGACAACATGAGGACTATCACCATGAGCACTATCACCATGGGCAGTGTCACCGTGAGCAATATCACCATGAGCACTATCACCAAGGGCACTGTCACCGTGAGCACTATCACCGTGAGCACTATCACCATGAGCACTGTCACCATGAGCACTGTCACCGTGGGCACGGTCACCATGAGCACTGTCACCGTGGGCACTGTCACCATGAGCACTGTCATCATGGGCAATGTCACCATGGGCACTGTCACGATTAGAACTGTCACTCTGGGTATTATCACCGTGAGCACTCTCACAATGGGCACTGTCACCATAGGCACTGTAAACATGGACAGCGTCACCATGAGCACTACTGTCATGGGCAGAACTCCCGTAAGGAATTTCACAATGGGAACTCCAACCATGTACACCGCCAGCATGAGCACAGTCACCAAGGGCTGTGTCACCATGGGCACTGTCACCATGGGCACTATCACAAAGGACACTGTCATCATGCGCTCTATTACCATGGGAACTGTCACCATGAGCACTGTCCTCTTACGAACTGCCAGCACGGACACTGCCACCATGACCACTGTAACCATTGGCACTGCCAACGTGGGCACTGTCATCATGAGCACTGTCACCATGAGAACGGTCACCAGGGACACTGTCACCATGGGCACTATCAGCCAGAGCACTGTCACCATGAGCACTATCACTGTGAGCACTATCACCCTGAGCACTGTCACCGTGGGCACTGTCACCATGCGCACTGTCACCATGGGCACTGTCACCATGGGAACTGTCACCATGAGCAGCATCACCGTGAGTACTATCACCATGGACAGGGTCACCGTGAGCAATATCACCATGGGCACTGTCACCGTGAGCACTATTACCATGGGCACAATCACCATGAGCACTATCACCGTGATCACTGTCACCGAGGGCACTGTCACCATGAGCACTATCTCCATGAGCACTATCACCAGGGGCACTGTCACCGGGAGCACTATCATAATGGGCACTGTCACCATGGGCACTGTCACCATGGGTACTGTCACCATGGGCACTTTCAACATGGGAACTGTCACAATGCGAACTGTCACCATGAGCACTATCACCAAGAGCACTATCACCAAGGGCACTGTCACCGTGAGCACTTTCACCATGAGCACTATCACAGTGGGCACTGTCACCATGAGCACTGTCATCATGGGCACTGTCACCATAGGAACGGTCACAATGAGCACTGTCACTGTGGGCACTATCACCGTGAGCACTATCACAATGGGCACTGTCACCATAGGCACTGTCACCTTGGACACTGTCACCATGAGCACTAACATCATGGGGAGTGCTACCATGAGGAATTTCACCATCGGAGTTCCGACCACGTACACCGCCAGCATGAGCACAGTCACCATGGGCAGTGCAACCATGAGCACTGTCACCATGGGCACTTTCAACATGCGCGGTGTCACCATGCGAACTGCCATGATGAGCAGTATCACCATGAGAACTATCACCAAGGGTACTGTCACCATGAACACTGTCTCCGTGGGAACTCTCACCACGAGCACTGTCATCATGGGCACTGTCACCATGGGAACTGTCAACATTAGCACTGTCACTGTGGGCACTATCACCGTGAGCACTATCACAACGGACACTGTCACCATAGGTACTGTCACCATGGACACTGTCACCACGAACACTATCATCATGGGCAGTGCCACCATGAGGAATTTCACCTTGGGAACTCCAACCGTGTACATCGGCAGCGTTAGCACAGTCACCATGGGCTGTTTCACGATGAGCACTGCCACCATGGGCACTTTCAAGATGGGCACTGTCACCATGCGAACCGTCACCATGAGCACTATTACCATGAGCATTATCACCAAGGGCACTGTCAGCGTGAGCACTATCACCGTGAGCACTATCACCATGAGCACTGTCACCATGAGGATTTTCACCGTGGGCACTGTCACCATGAGCACTGTCACCATGGGCATTGTCAACATAAGCATTGTCACCATGGGATCTCTCACCATGAGCACTGTCACCATGGGAAATGTCACCATGGGCACTGTCACCATAGGCATTGTCAACATGGACACTCTCACCATGAGCACTATCATCATAGGCATTGCCACCATAAAGAATTTCACCATCGGAACTCCAACCATGTACACCGCCAGCATGAGCACATTCACCATGGGCCGTGTCACCATGAGCACTATCACCATGAGCACTATCACCATGAGCACTATCATTAAGGGCACTGTCACCATGAGCACTATCACCGTGAACACTTTCACCATGACTACTGTCACCGTGGGCACTATAAGCATGAGCACTATCACCATGAGCACTGTCACTGCGGGCACTGTCACTGTGTTCACTGTCACCATGAGCACTGTAACCATGAGCCCTATCACCATGGGAACTGTCACCATGGGAACGGTCACTATGGGCACTGCCAAGATAAGCACTGTCACCATGGGAACTCTCATCATGAGCACTATCACCATGGGAAATATCACCATGGGCACTGTCACCATGGGCGCTGTCACCATGGACACTGTCACCATGAGCACTATCATCATGGGCATTGCCACCATAAGAAATTTCACTTTGGGAACTCCAAACATGTACACCACCAGCATGAGCACAGTCACCATGGGCAGTGCCACCATGAGCACTGTCACCATGGGCACTTTTAACATGGGCCCTGTCGCCATGCGAACTGTCACCATGAGCAGTATCTCTGTGAGCACTGTCACCATGAGCATAGTCACCGTGGTCACTGTCACCATGAGCACTGTCACCATGGGCACTGTCACCATGGGAACTCTCACCATGAACACTGTCACCATGGGAAATGTCATTATGGGCAGTGTCACCTTGGGCACTGTCACAATGGGCAGTGTCACCATGAGCACTATTACCATGAGCACTATCACCATGGGCACTGTCACAGTGAGCACTATTACCATGGGTACTATCACCAAGGGCACTGTCATCGTGAACACTGTCACCATGAGCACTGTTACCGTGGGCCTTGCCACCATGAGCACTGTCATCATGGCCACTGTCACCATGCGGACTGCCACCATGAGCACTATCACAGTGGGCACTGTCACCATGAGAACTGTCACCATGGGCAGTGTATCCATGGGAACTGTCACCATGGGAACTATCACGGTGAGCACTATCACCATGGGAACTGTCACCATCGGAACAGTCACCATCGGAACAATCACCATGCGCACTGTAACCATTGGCACTGCCACAGTGAGCACTATCACAGTGAGCACTGTCACCATGGGAACTGTCACCATGTGCAGTGTCACCATGGGAAATCTCACTATGAGCACTCTCACCATGGGAAATGTCACTATGGGCAGTGTCACCATGGGCACTGTCACCATGGGTAGTGTCACCATGAGCACTATTACCATGAGCACTATCACCATGAGCACTATCATCACGGGCAGTGTCACCATGAGCACTATCACCGTGAGCACTATCACCATGGGTAGTGTCACCATGAGCAATATCACCATGGGCACTGTCACCATGAGCACTATTACAATGGGCATTATCACCATGAGCACTATCACCGTGAGCACTTTCAGTGTGGGTATTGTCACCATGTGCACTGTCACCATGAGCACTGTCACCATGAGCACTATCACCATGGCAAAGGTGACCATGGGAATGGTCACCATGGGCAATGTCAACATGAGCACTGTCACCATGGGCACTGTCACCATGGGCACTGTCACCATGGGTATGTTGACCATGGGCACTTTCAACATGGGCACTGTCACCATGCAAAAAGTCACCATGAGCACTATCACCATGAGCACTATCACCAAGGGCACTGTCACCATGAGCACTGTCACCGTGTGCACTGTCACAGTGGGCACTATCAACATGAGCACTGTCATCATGAGCACTGTCACCATAGGAAATGTCACAGTGAGCACTGTCACTGTGGGCACTATCACCGTGGGCACTGTAACCATAGGCACTGTCACCATGGACACTGTCACCATGAGCACTATCATCATCGGCAGTGCTACCATGAGGAATTTCACCATCGGAAGTCCAACCAAGTACAATGCCAGCATGAGCACAGTCATTATGGGCAGTGCCACTATGAGCACTGTCACCATGGGCAATTTCAACATGGGCCCTGTCACCATGCAAACTATCTCCATGAGCACTATCAGCGTGAGCAATTTCACCATGAGCATAGTCACCATGGGCACTGTCACAATGAGCACTGTCACCATGGGCACTGTAACCATGGGGACTTTCATCCTGAGCACTATCACCGTGAGCACTATCAACATGGGCAGGGTCACCGTGAACAATATCACCATGGGCACTGTCACCGTGAGCACTATTAACATGTGTACTATCACCAAGGGCACTGTCACCATCAGCACTGTCACCATGAGCACTGTCACCGTTGGCACTGTCACCATGAGCACTGTCATCATGGGCACTGTCACCATGGGAACTGTCACCATTAGAACTGTCACTGTAGGCATTATCAACATGAGCACTATCACAATGGGCACTGTCAACATGGGCACTGTCACCATGAACACTATCATCATGGGCAGTGCCACCATAAGGAATTTCAGCATGGGAACTCCAACCATGTACAAAGCCAGCATGAGCACATTCACCATGGGCAGTGTCACCATGAGCACTGCCATCATGGGCAATTTCAACATGAGCACTGTCACCATTTGCACTGTATCCATGGGAACTATCTCCATGGGCACTATCACGGTGAGCACTATCACAATGGGAACTGTCACCATGGGAACGGTCACCATGCACACTGTAACCATTGGCACTGCCACAGTGAGCACTGTCACCATGAGCACTGTCACCATGGGCACTGTCACCATGTGCACTGTCACCATGGGAACTCTCACCATGAGCACTGTCACCATGGGAAATGTCACTATGGGCAGTGTCACCTTGGGCACTGTCACCATGGGCAGTGTCACCATGAGCACTATTACCATGAGCACTATCACCATGATCACTATCACCATGGGCACTGTCACCGTGAGCACTATTACCATAGGTACTATCACCAAGGGCACTGTCACCATGAACACTGTCACCATGAGCACTGTCACCGTGGACACTGTCACCATGAACACTATCATCATGGGCAGTGCCACCATAAGGAATTTCACCATGGGAACTCCAACCATGTATACAACCAGCATGAGCATAGTCACCATTGGCAGTGTCACCATGAGCACTGCAACCTTGGGCACTTTCAACATGGGCAATGTCACCATGCGAACTATCACCATGAGCACTATCTCCATGAGCAATATTACCATGGACACTATCACCAAGGGCACTGTCAACGTGAGCATTAGCACCGTGAGCACTATCACCATGAGCACTGTCACCGTGAGCACTATCACCATGGGCACTGTCACCGTGTGCACTGTCAACATGAGCACTGTCACCATGGGAATTGTCACCATGGGAACCGTCACCATGGGCAGTGTCACAATGAGCACTGTCACCATGGACACTCTCATGACGGACACTGTCACCATGAGCACTATCATCATGGGCAGTGCTACCATGAGGAATTTCACCATCGGAACTCCAACCAAGTACACCGCCAGCGTGAGCACAGTCACCATGGGCAGTGCCACTATGAGCACTGTCACCATGGACACTGTATCCATGGGAACTGTCACCATGGGCACTATCACGGTGAGCACTATCACCATGGGAAATATCACCATGGGAACGGTTGCCATGGACATTGTCAAGATGATCACTGTCACCAGGGGCACTCTCACCATGAGCACTGTCACCGTGGGCACTGTCAACATGAGGATTATCACCATGGAAACGGTCACCATGGGAACGGTCACCATGTGCACTCTCACAATAGGCACTGTCACCATGGACACTGTCACCGTGGACACTGTCACCATGAGCACTATCATCATGGGCAGTACCACCATAACAGTTGTACCATGGGAACTCCAACCATGTACACTTCCATCGTGAGCACAGTCACCATGGGTAGTGTCAACATGAGCACTGTCACCATGGGCAATTTCAACAAGGGTAGTGTCACCATGCGAACTGTCACCATGAGCACTATCACCATGAGCAATATCACCAAGGGCGCTGTCACCGTGAGCACTATCACTGTGAGCAATATCACCATGGGCAGTGTCACCATGAGCAATATCAACATGGGCAGTGTCACCATCAGCACTATTACCATGGGCACTATCACGTTGAGCACTATCACCTTGAGCACTGTCACCGTGGGCACTGTCACCATGGGCACTGTCAACATGACCACAGTCACCATAGGAACTCTCACGATGAGCATTGTCACCATGGCAAATATCACTATGGGCAGTGTCACCATGGGCACTGTCACCATAGGCAGTGTCTCCATGATCACTATTACCATGAGCACTATCACCATGAGCACTATCACCATGAGCAGTATTACCATGAGCACTATCACCAAGGGCACTGTCAACGTGAGCACTATCACCGTGAGCACTATCACCATGGGCACTGTCACCTTGAACAATATCACCATGCGCAGTGTCACCGTGAGCCCTATTACCATGGGAACTATCACCAAGGGCACTGTCACTGTAAGCACTGTCACCATGAGCACTGTCACCGTGGGCACTATCAACATGAGCACTGTCACCATGGGCACTGTCACCATGGGAACTGTCACCATGAGAACTGTCACCGTGGGCAATGTCACCATGAGCACTGTCACCATGAGAACTGTCACCGTGGGCAATGTCACCATGAGCACTGTCACCGTGGACACTATCACCATGGGAACTGTCACCATGAGCACTATCACCGTGAGGACTATAACCATAGGAATGGTCACCATGGGCACTGTCAAGATGAGCACTGTCACCATGGGAACTCTCACCATGAGCACTGTCACCATGGGAAATGTCACCATGGGCACTATCATCATGGGCAGGAGCCACCATGAGGAGTTTCACCATGAGAACTCCAACCATGTATACCGCCAGCTTTAGGACAGTAACCATGGGCTGTGTCACCGTGAGCGCTGTTACCATGGGCACTGTCACCAGGCGAACTGTCACCATGAGCACTGTCATCGTGGGCAATGTCACCATGGGAACTGTCACCATGAGCACTATCACCGTGAGCACTCTAACCATGGGCAGTGTCACCGTGAGCAATATCACCATGAACACTGTCACAGTGGGCACTGTTTCCGTGTGCACTGTCAACATGAGCACTGTCACTGTGTGCACTGTCACCATGAGCACTGTCATCATGGGCACTCTCACGATGGACACTGTCACCATGGGCAGTGCCACCATGAGGAATTTCACCTTGGGAACTCCAACCATGTACACTGCCAGCATGAGCATAGTCACCATGGGCACTGTCACCGTGAGCAGTGTCACCATGGGCACTTTCAACATGGCCACTCTCACCTGGGCACTGTCACCGTGGACACTGTTATCATGAACTCTGTTACCATGGGAAATGTCACCATGAGCACTGTCATCTTGGGAACGGCCACCATTGACACTGCCACCCTGTGCACTGTAACCATTGGCACTGCCACAGTGAGCACTGTCACCATGGGCAATTTCAACATGGCCACTGTCACCATGGGCACTGTCACCATGGGAACTCTCACCATGAGCACTGTCACCATGGGAAATGTCACTATGGGAAGTGTCACCTTGGGCACTGTCACCATGGGCAGTGTCACCATGAGCACTATTACCATGAGCACTATCACCATGATCACTATCACCATGGGCACTGTCACCATGAGCACTATTACCATAGGTACTATCACCAAGGGCACTGTCACCGTGAGCACTGTCACCATGAGCACTGTCACCGTAGACACTGTCACCATGAACAATCTCATCATGGGCAGTGCCACCATAAGGAATTTCAGCATGGGAACTCCAACCATCTATACCACCAGCATGAGCATAGTCACCATGGGCAGTGTCACCATGAGCACTGCCACCATGGGCACAGTCACCATGCGAACTATCACCATGAGCACTATCACCATGAGCAATATTACCATGAACACTATCACCAAGGGCACTGTCAACGTGAGCATTAGCACCGTGAGCACTATCACCATGAGCACTGTCACCGTGAGCACTGTCACCGTGGGCACTGTCACCGTGTGCACTGTCAACATGAGCACTGTCACCATGGGAAATGTCACCATGGGCAACGTCACCATGGGCAGTGTCACAATGAGCACTGTCACCATGGACACTTTCAACATGGGCACTGTCAGCATGCGAACTATCACCATGAGCACTATCACCATGAGCAGTACTACCATGAGCACTATCAGAAAGGACACTGTCAACGTGAGCACTATCACCTTGCGCACTATCACCATGGGCAGTGTCACCGTGAACAATATCACCATGGGCAGTGTCACCGTGAGCCCTATTACCATGGGAACTATCACCAAGGGCACTGTCACTGTGAGCACTGTCACCATGAGCACTGTCACCGTGGGCACTATCAACATGAGCACTGTCACCATGGGCACTGTCACCATGGGAACTATCACCATGAGAACTGTCACCGTGGGCAATGTCACCATGAGCACTGTCACCGTGGGCACTGTCACCATGGGAACTGTCACCATGAGCACTATCACCATGAGGACTATAACCATGGGCACTGTCACCGTGAGCAATATCACCATGAACACCGTAACCATGGGAAATGTCACCGTGGGCACTGTCACCATGTGCACTGTCAACATGAGCACTGTCAACATGAGCACTGTCACCATGGGCACTGTCACCATGGGCAGTGTCATCATGAGCACTGTCACCATGGGCACTCTCACGATGGACAATGTCACCTTGAGCACTATCATCATGGGCAGTGCCACCATGAGGAATTTCACCATGGGAACTCCAATCATGTACACCGCCAGCATGAGCACAGTCACCATGGCAGTGTCACCATGAGCAATGTCACCATGGGCACTTTCAACATGGGCACTGTCACCATGGACACTGTCATCATGAGCTCTGTTACCATGGGAAATGTCACCATGAGCACTGTCACCATGGGAACTGTCACCATGAGCACTATCAACGTGAGCACAATAACCATGGGCACTGTCACCGTGAGCAATATCACCATGAACACTGTCACCGTGTGCACTGTCAACATGGGAAATGTCACCATGGGAACTGTCACCATGGGCAGGGTCACCATGAGCACTGTCACCATGGGCACTCTCACGATGGACACTGTCACCATGAGCACTATCATCATGGGCACTGCCAGTATAAGGAATTTCACCATGGGAACTCCAGCCATGTACACCGCCAGCATGAGCACAGACACCATGGTCAGTGTTACCATGAGCACTATCACCATGAGAACTTTAACCATGAGCACTATCATCAAGGGCACTGTCACTGCGAGCATTATCACCGTGAGCACTATCACCGTGGGCACTGTCACCATGCGAACTGTCACCATGAGCACTGTCACCATGGGCAATGTCACCATGAGCACTGTCCCCGTGAGCACTGTCACCATGAGAACTGTCTCCGTGGGCATTGTAACCATGAGCACTGTCGTCATGGGCACTGTCAGCATGCGAAATGCCACCATGAGCTCTATCACCGAGGGCACTGTCACAATGAGCACTGTCACCATGGGCACTGGATCCATGGGAATTGTCACAAAGGGCACTATCACGGTGAGCACTATCACAGTGGGAACTGTCACCATGGGAACTCTCACCATGAGCACTGTCACCGTGGGCACTGTCAACATGAGTACTGTCACCGTGGGTAGTGTCACCATTGGCACTATCAACGTGATCACTATCACCATGGGCAGTGTCACTGTGAGAAATATCACCATGGGCACTGTCACCGTGAGCACTATTACCATGGGTACTATCACCAAGGGCACTGTCACCATCAGCACTGTCACCATGAGCACTGTCACCGTGGGCACTGTCACCATGAGCACTGTCATAATGGGCACTGTCACCATGGGAACTCTCTCCATTAGCACTGTCACCATGGGAAATGTCACCATGGGCACTATCACTATAGGCACTGTCACCATGGGCAGTTTCATCATGGGCACTTTCAACATGGCCACTGTCACCATGGGCACTGTCACCATGGACACTGTCATTATGAGCTCTGTTACCATGGGAAATGTCACCATGAGCACTGTCATCTTGGAAACCGCCACCGTGGACACTGCCACCATGAACAATGTTACCATTGGCATTGCCACAGTGAGCACGGTCACCATGAGCACTGTCACCATGTGCACTGTCACCATGAGAAAAGTCACTATCGGCAGTGTCACCATGGGCACTCTCACCATGGGCAGTGTCACCATGAGCACTATTAACATGAGCACTATCACCGTGAGCACTATCACCATGGGCAGTGTCAACCGTGAGCAATATCACCATAGGCACTGTCACCGTGACCCCTATTACCATGGGTACTATCACCAAGGGCATTGTCACCATTAGCACTGTCTCTGTGGACACTATCACCGTGAGCACTATCACAATGGGCACTGGCAGCATAGGCACTGTCACCATGGACTCTGTCACCATGAAAACTATCATCATGGGCAGTGCCACCATAAGGAATTTCACCATGGGAACTCCAACTATGTACACCGCCAGCATGAGCACAGTCACAATGGGCAGTGTCACCATGATCACTGCCACCATGGGCACTTTCAACATGGGCCCTGTCACCATGCGAACTATCTCCATGAGCACTATCACCGTGAGCAATGTCACCATGAGCATAGTCACCATGGGCACTGTCACAATGAGCACTGTCACCATGGGCACTGTCACCGTGAGCACTATTAACATGTGTACTATCACCAAGGGCACTGTCACCATGAGCACTGTCATCATGGGCACTGTCACCATGGGAACTGTCACCATTAGAACTCTCACTGTAGGCATTATCAACATGAGCACTATCACAATGGGCACTGTCACCATAGGCACTGTCACCGTGCACACTGTCACCATGAACACTATCATCATAGGCAGTGCCACCATAAGGAATTTCACCATGGGAACTCCAACCATGTATACCACAAGCATGAGCATAGTCACCATGGGCAGTGTCACCATGAGCACTGCCACCATGGGCACTTTCAACATGCGCACAGTCACCATGTGAACTATCACCATGAGGACTATCACCATGAGCAATATTACCATGAACACTATCACCAAGGGCACTGTCAACATGAGCACTATCACCGTAAGCACTATCACCATGAGCACTGTCACCGTGAGCACTGTCACCGTGGGCACTGTCACTGTGAGCACTGTCACCATGGGCAATTTCAACATGGCCACTGTCACCATGGGCACTGTCACCATGGACACTGTCATCATGAGCTCTGTTACCAAGGGAAATGTCACCATGAGCACTGTCATCTTGGGAACTGCCACCATGGACACTGCCACCCTGTGCACTGTAACCATTGGCACTGCCACAGTGAGCACTGTCACCGTGAGCACTGTCACCATGGGCACTGTCACCATGTGCACTGACACCATGGGAACTCTCACCATGAGCACTGTCACCATGGGAAATGTCACTATGGGCAGTGTCACCTTGGGCACTGTCACCATGGGCAGTGTCACCATGAGCACTATTACCATGAGCACTATCACCATGATCACTATCACCATGGGCACTGTCACCATGAGCACTATTACCATAGGTACTATCACCAAGGGCACTGTCACCGTGAGCACTGTCACCATGAGCACTGTCACCGTGGACACTGTCACCAGGAACAATCTCATCATGGGCAGTGCCACCATAAGGAATTTCAGCATGGGAACTCCAACCATCTATACCACCAGCATGAGCATAGTCACCATGGGCAGTGTCACCATGAGCACTGCCACCTTGGGCACTTTCAACATGGGCACAGTCACCATGCGAACTATCACCATGAGCACTATCACCATGAGCAATATTACCATGAACACTATCACCAAGGGCACTGTCAACGTGAGCATTAGCACCGTTAGCACTATCACCATGAGCACTGTCACCGTGAGCACTGTCACCATGAGCAGTATTACCATGCGTACTATCACCAAGGGCACTGTCACCATGAGCACTGTCACTGTGGGCATTGTCACCATGAGCACTGTCATCATGGGCACTGTCACCATAGAAACTGTCACAATGAGCACTGTCACTGTGGGCACTATCACCATGGACACTGTCAGCATAGGCACTGTCACCATGGAGACTGTCACCATGAGCACTATCATCATGGGCAGTGCTACCATAAGGAATTTCACCATTGGAACTCCAACCATGGACACCGCCAGCATGAGCACAGCCACCATGGGCAGTGTCACCATGAGCACTGCCACCATGGGCACTTTCAACATGGGCACTGTCAGCATGCGAACTATCACCATGAGCACTATCACCATGAGCAGTACTACCATGAGCACTATCAGAAAGGGCACTGTCAACGTGAGCACTATCACCGTGAGCACTATCACCATGGGCAGTGTCACCGTGAACAATATCACCATGGGCAGTGTCACCGTGAGCCCTATTACCATGGGAACTATCACCAAGGGCACTGTCACTGTGAGCACTGTCACCATGAGCACTGTCACCGTGGGCACTATCAACATGAGCACTGTCACCATGGGCACTGTCACTATGGGAACTATCACCATGAGAACTCTCACCGTGGGCACTGTCACCATGGGAACTGTCACCATGAGCACTATCACCATGAGGACTATAACCATGGGCACTGTCACCGTGAGCAATATCACCATGAACACTGTAACCATGGGAAATGTCACCGTGGGCACTGTCACCATGTGCACTGTCAACATTAGCACTGTCACCATGGGCACTGTCACCATGGGCAGTGTCATCATGAGCACTGTCACCATGGGCACTCTCACGATGGACAATGTCACCTTGAGCACTATCATCATGGGCAATGCCACCATGAGGAATTTCACCATGGGAACTGCAATCATGTACACCGCCAGCATGAGCACAGTCACCATGGCAGTGTCACCATGAGCAATGTCACCATGGGCACTTTCAACATGGGCACTTTCACCATGGACACTGTCATCATGAGCTCTGTTACCATGGGAAATGTCACCATGAGCACTGACACCATGGGAACTGTCACCATGAGCACTATCAACGTGAGCACAATAACCATGGGCACTGTCACTGTGAGCAATATCACCATGAACACTGTCACCGTGTGCACTGTCAACATGGGAAATGTCACCATGGGAACTGTCACCATGGGCAGGGTCACCATGAGCACTGTCACCATGGTCACTCTCACGATGGACACTGTCACCATGAGCACTATCATCATGGGCACTGCCAGCATAAGGAATTTCACCATGGGAACTCCAGCCATGTACACCGCCAGCATGAGCACAGTCACCATAGTCAGTGTTACCATGAGCACTATCACCATGAGAACTTTAACCATGAGCACTATCATCAAGGGCACTGTCACTGCGAGCATTATCACCGTGAGCACTATCACCGTGGGCACTGTCACCATGCGAACTGTCACCATGAGCACTGTCACCATGGGCAATGTCACCATGAGCACTGTCACCGTGAGCACTGTCACCATGAGCACTGTCTCCGTGGGCATTGTAACCATGAGCACTGTCGTCATGGGCACTGTCACCATGCGAAATGCCACCATGAGCTCTATCACCGAGGGCACCTTCACAATGAGCACTGTCACCATGGGCACTGGATCCATGGGAACTGTCACAATGGGCACTATCACGGTGAGCACTATCTCCATGGGAACTGTCACCATGGGAACGGTCACCATGGGCATTGTCAAGATGAGCACTGTCACCATGGGAACTCTCACAATGAGCACTGTCACCGTGGGCACTGTCAACATGAGCACTGTCACCATGGAAATGGTCATCATGGGCGCTGTCACCATGGGCACTGTCACCATGGACACTGTCACCATGAGCACTACCATCATGGGCAGTTCCACCATAACAGTTGTACCATGGGAACTCGAACCATGTACACCTCCAACATGAGCACGGTCACCATGGGCAGGGTCAACATGAGCACTGTCACCATGGGCACTTTCAACAGGGGCAGTGTCACCATGCAAACTGCCACCATGAGCACTATCACCATGAGCACTATCACCAAGGGCACTGTCACTGTGAGCACTATCACCATGGGCATTGTCACCATGGGCATTGTCATCATGAGCACTGTCATCATGGGCACTGTCACCATGGGGACTGTCACCATTAGCACTGTCTCTGTGGACACTATCCCCGTGAGCACTATCACAATGGGCACTGGCAGCATAGGCACTGTCACCATGGACACTGTCACCATGAAAACTATCATCATGGGCAGTGCCACCATAAGGAATTTCACCATGGGAACTCCAACTATGTACACCGCCAGCATGAGCACAGTCACAATGGGCAGTGTCACCATGATCACTGCCACCATGGGCACTTTCAACATGGGCCCTGTCACCATGCGAACTATCTCCATGAGCACTATCACCGTGAGCAATGTCACCATGAGCATAGTCACCATGGGCACTGTCACAATGAGCACTGTCACCATGGGCACTGTAACCATGGGGACTTTCACCCTGAGCACTATCACCCTGAGCACTATCACCATGGGCAGGGTCACCATGAGCAATATCACCATGGGAACTGTCACCATGAGCACTATTAACATGTGTACTATCACCAAGGGCACTGTCACCATGAGCACTATTACCATGAGCACTGTCACAGTTGGCACTGTCACCATGTGCACTGTCATCATGGACACTGTCACCATGGGAACTGTCACCATTAGAACTCTCAATGTAGGCATTATCAACATGAGCACTATCACAATGGGCACTGTCACCATAGGCACTGTCACTGTGCACACTGTCACCATGAACACTATCATCATGGGCAGTGCCACCATAAGGAATTTCACCATGGGAACTCCAACTATGTACACCGCCAGCATGAGCACAGTCACAATGGGCAGTGTCACCATGATCACTGCAACCATGGGCACTTTCAACATGGGCCCTGTCACCATGCGAACTATCTCCATGAGCACTATCACCATGAGCAATGTCACCATGAGCATAGTCACCATGGGCACTGTCACAATGAGCACTGTCACCATGGGCACTGTAACCATGGGGACTTTCACCCTGAGCACTATCACCGTGAGCACTATCACCAAGGGCAGGGTCACTGTGAGCAATATCACCATGGGCACTGTCACCGTGAGCACTATTAACATGTGTACTATCACCAAAGGCACTGTCACCATGAGCACTATCACCATGAGCACTGTCACCATTGGCACTGTCACCATGAACACTGTCATCATGGGCACTGTCACCATGGGAACTGTCACCATTAGAACTCTCACTGTAGGCATTATCAACATGAGCACTATCACAATGGGCACTGTCACCATAGGCACTGTCACCGTGCACACTGTCACCATGAACACTATCATCATGGGCAGTGCCACCATAAGGAATTTCACCATGGGAACTCCAACCATGTATACCACAAGCATGAGCATAGTCACCATGGGCAGTGTCACCATGGGAACTGTCACCATTAGAACTGTCACCGTGGGCAATGTCACCATGAGCACTGTCACCATGAGAACTGTCACCGTGGGCAATGTCACCATGAGCACTGTCACCGTGGACACTGTCACCATGGGAACTGTCACCATGAGCACTATCACCGTGAGGACTATAACCATGGGCACTGTCACCGTGAGCAATATCACCATGAACACTGTAACCATGGGAAATGTCACCGTGGGCACTGTCAGCATGTGCACTGTCAACATGAGCACTGTCACCATGGGAAATGTCACCATGGGCACTGTCACCATAGGCAGTGTCATCATGAGCACAGTCACCATGGGCACTCTCACGATGGACACTGTCACCATGAGCACTATCATCATGGGCAGTGCCACCATGAGGAATTTCACCATGGGAACTCCAATCATGTACACCGCCAGCATGAGCACAGTCACCATGGCAGTGTCACCATGAGGACTGTCGCCATGGGCACTTTCAACATGGGCACTGTCACTATGGGAACTGTCACTAAAAGCACAGTCACCATGCGCACTGTCACCAGGGACACTGTCACCATGGGCACTCTCACCATGGGCAATGTCACCATGGATGCTGTCACCATGGGCATGGTCAACATGATCATTGTCACCATGGGCAGTGTCACCATGAGCACTATTACCATGCGCACTATCACCATGAGCACTATCACCGTGAACACTGTCACCATGAGCACTGTCACCATGAACACTATCACCAATGGCACTGTCACTGTGAGCAGTGTCACCGTGAGCACTGTCACCGTGTGCACTGTCACAATGAGCACTATCACCATGGGAACTATGACCATAGGAATGGTCACCATGGGCACTGTCAAGATGAGCACTGTCACCATGGGAACTCTCACCATGAGCACTGTCACCATGGGAAATGTCACCATGGGCACTATCATCATGGGCAGGAGCCACCATGAGGAGTTTCACCATGAGAACTCCAACCATGTATACCGCCAGCTTTAGGACAGTAACCATGGGCTGTGTCACCGTGAGCGCTGTTACCATGGGCACTGTCACCAGGCGAACTGTCACCATGAGCACTGTCACCGTGGGCAAGGTCACCATGAGAACTGTCACCGTGGGCAATGTCACCATGGGAACTGTCACCGTGAGCACTATCACCGTGAGCACTCTAACCATGGGCAGTGTCACCGTGAGCAATATCACCATGAACACTGTCACAGTGGGCACTGTTTCCGTGTGCACTGTCAACATGAGCACTGTCACTGTGTGCACTGTCACCATGAGCACTATCATCATGGGCACTCTCACGATGGACACTGTCACCATGGGCAGTGCCACCATGAGGAATTTCACCTTGGGAACTCCAACCATGTACACTGCCAGCATGAGCATAGTCACCATGGGCACTGTCACCGTGAGCAGTGTCACCATGGGCACTTTCAACATGGCCACTCTCACCTGGGCACTGTCACCGTGGACACTGTTATCATGAACTCTGTTACCATGGGAAATGTCACCATGAGCACTGTCATCTTGAGAACTGCCACGATTGACACTGCCACCATGAGAACTGTAACCATTGGCACTGCCACAGTGAGCACTTTCACTGTGAGCACTGTCACCATGGGAACTGTCACCATGTGCACTGTCACCATGTGCACTGTCAACATGAGCACTGTCACCATGGGAAATGTCACCATGGGCAGTGTCACCATGGGCACTGTCACCATGGGAAGTGTCACCATGAGCACTATTACCATGAGCACTATCACCATGAGCACTATCACCAAGGGCAGTGTCACTGTGTTCACTATCACCGTGAGCACTATCACCATGGGCAGTGTCACCGTGTGCACTGTCACCGTGGTGATTGTCACTATGTACACTGTCACCATGAGCACTGTCACCATGAGCACTATCAACATGGGCATTGCCACCATAAGGAATTTCCCCATGGGAACTCCAACCATGTACACTGCCAGCATGAGCAGAGTCATCATGGGCAGTGTCACCTTGAGCACTATCACCATGAGCACTGTCACCATGAGCACTGTCACCGTGGGCACTGTAACCATGGGAACTGTCACCATGAGCACAATCACCGTGAGGACTATAACCATAGGAATGGTCACCATGGGCACTGTCAAGATGAGCACTGTCACCATGGGAACTCTCACCATGAGCACTGTCACCATGGGAAATGTCACCATGGGCACTATCATCATGGGCAGGAGCCACCATGAGGAGTTTCACCATGAGAACTCCAGCCATGTATACCGCCAGCTTTAGGACAGTAACCATGGGCTGTGTCACCGTGAGCGCTGTTACCATGGGCACTGTCACCAGGCGAACTGTCACCATGCGCACTGTCACCGTGGGCAATGTCACCATGGGAACTGTCACCATGAGCACTATCACCGTGAGCACTCTAACCATGGGCAGTGTCACCGTGAGCAATATCACCATGAACACTGTCACAGTGGGCACTGTTTCCGTGTGCACTGTCAACATGAGCACTGTCACTGTGTGTACTGTCACCATGAGCACTGTCATCATGGGCACTCTCACGATGGACACTGTCACCATGGGCAGTGCCACCATGAGGAATTTCACCTTGGGAACTCCAACCATGTACACTGCCAGCATGAGCATAGTCACCATGGGCACTGTCACCGTGAGCAGTGTCACCATGGGCACTTTCAACATGGCCACTCTCACCTGGGCACTGTCACCGTGGACACTGTTATCATGAACTCTGTTACCATGGGAAATGTCACCATGAGCACTGTCATCTTGGGAACAGCCACCATTGACACTGCCACCCTGTGCACTGTAACCATTGGCACTGCCACAGTGAGCACTGTCACCATGGGCAATTTCAACATGGCCACTGTCACCATGGGCACTGTCACCATGGGAACTCTCACCATGAGCACTGTCACCATGGGAAATGTCACTATGGGAAGTGTCACCTTGGGCACTGTCACCATGGGCAGTGTCACCATGAGCACTATTACCATGAGCACTATCACCATGATCACTATCACCATGGGCACTGTCACCATGAGCACTATTACCATAGGTACTATCACCAAGGGCACTGTCACCGTGAGCACTGTCACCATGAGCACTGTCACCGTAGACACTGTCACCATGAACAATCTCATCATGGGCAGTGCCACCATAAGGAATTTCAGCATGGGAACTCCAACCATCTATACCACCAGCATGAGCATAGTCACCATGGGCAGTGTCACCATGAGCACTGCCACCATGGGCACAGTCACCATGCGAACTATCACCATGGGCACTATCACCATGAGCAATATTACCATGAACACTATCACCAAGGGCACTGTCAACGTGAGCATTAGCACCGTGAGCACTATCACCATGAGCACTGTCACCGTGAGCACTGTCACCGTGGGCACTGTCACCGTGTGCACTGTCAACATGAGCACTGTCACCATGGGAAATGTCACCATGGGCAACGTCACCATGGGCAGTGTCACAATGAGCACTGTCACCATGGGCACTTTCAACATGGGCACTGTCAGCATGCGAACTATCACCATGAGCACTATCACCATGAGCAGTACTACCATGAGCACTATCAGAAAGGGCACTGTCAACGTGAGCACTATCACCGTGAGCACTACCACCATGGGCAGTGTCACCGTGAACAATATCACCATGGGCAGTGTCACCGTGAGCCCTATTACCATGGGAACTATCACCAAGGGCACTGTCACTGTGAGCACTGTCACCATGAGCACTGTCATCATGGGCACTCTCACGATGGACACTGTCACCATGGGCAGTGCCACCATGAGGAATTTCACCTTGGGAACTCCAACCATGTACACTGCCAGCATGAGCATAGTCACCATGGGCACTGTCACCGTGAGCAGTGTCACCATGGGCACTTTCAACATGGCCACTCTCACCTGGGCACTGTCACCGTGGACACTGTTATCATGAACTCTGTTACCATGGGAAATGTCACCATGAGCACTGTCATCTTGAGAACTGCCACGATTGACACTGCCACCATGAGAACTGTAACCATTGGCACTGCCACAGTGAGCACTTTCACTGTGAGCACTGTCACCATGGGAACTGTCACCATGTGCACTGTCACCATGTGCACTGTCAACATGAGCACTGTCACCATGGGAAATGTCACCATGGGCAGTGTCACCATGGGCACTGTCACCATGGGAAGTGTCACCATGAGCACTATTACCATGAGCACTATCACCATGAGCACTATCACCAAGGGCAGTGTCACTGTGTTCACTATCACCGTGAGCACTATCACCATGGGCAGTGTCACCGTGAGCACTGTCACCGTGGTGATTGTCACTATGTACACTGTCACCATGAGCACTGTCACCATGAGCACTATCAACATGGGCATTGCCACCATAAGGAATTTCCCCATGGGAACTCCAACCATGTACACTGCCAGCATGAGCAGAGTCATCATGGGCAGTGTCACCTTGAGCACTATCACCATGAGCACTGTCACCATGAGCACTGTCACCGTGGGCACTGTAACCATGGGAACTGTCACCATGAGCACAATCACCGTGAGGACTATAACCATAGGAATGGTCACCATGGGCACTGTCAAGATGAGCACTGTCACCATGGGAACTCTCACCATGAGCACTGTCACCATGGGAAATGTCACCATGGGCACTATCATCATGGGCAGGAGCCACCATGAGGAGTTTCACCATGAGAACTCCAGCCATGTATACCGCCAGCTTTAGGACAGTAACCATGGGCTGTGTCACCGTGAGCGCTGTTACCATGGGCACTGTCACCAGGCGAACTGTCACCATGCGCACTGTCACCGTGGGCAATGTCACCATGGGAACTGTCACCATGAGCACTATCACCGTGAGCACTCTAACCATGGGCAGTGTCACCGTGAGCAATATCACCATGAACACTGTCACAGTGGGCACTGTTTCCGTGTGCACTGTCAACATGAGCACTGTCACTGTGTGTACTGTCACCATGAGCACTGTCATCATGGGCACTCTCACGATGGACACTGTCACCATGGGCAGTGCCACCATGAGGAATTTCACCTTGGGAACTCCAACCATGTACACTGCCAGCATGAGCATAGTCACCATGGGCACTGTCACCGTGAGCAGTGTCACCATGGGCACTTTCAACATGGCCACTCTCACCTGGGCACTGTCACCGTGGACACTGTTATCATGAACTCTGTTACCATGGGAAATGTCACCATGAGCACTGTCATCTTGGGAACAGCCACCATTGACACTGCCACCCTGTGCACTGTAACCATTGGCACTGCCACAGTGAGCACTGTCACCATGGGCAATTTCAACATGGCCACTGTCACCATGGGCACTGTCACCATGGGAACTCTCACCATGAGCACTGTCACCATGGGAAATGTCACTATGGGAAGTGTCACCTTGGGCACTGTCACCATGGGCAGTGTCACCATGAGCACTATTACCATGAGCACTATCACCATGATCACTATCACCATGGGCACTGTCACCATGAGCACTATTACCATAGGTACTATCACCAAGGGCACTGTCACCGTGAGCACTGTCACCATGAGCACTGTCACCGTAGACACTGTCACCATGAACAATCTCATCATGGGCAGTGCCACCATAAGGAATTTCAGCATGGGAACTCCAACCATCTATACCACCAGCATGAGCATAGTCACCATGGGCAGTGTCACCATGAGCACTGCCACCATGGGCACAGTCACCATGCGAACTATCACCATGGGCACTATCACCATGAGCAATATTACCATGAACACTATCACCAAGGGCACTGTCAACGTGAGCATTAGCACCGTGAGCACTATCACCATGAGCACTGTCACCGTGAGCACTGTCACCGTGGGCACTGTCACCGTGTGCACTGTCAACATGAGCACTGTCACCATGGGAAATGTCACCATGGGCAACGTCACCATGGGCAGTGTCACAATGAGCACTGTCACCATGGGCACTTTCAACATGGGCACTGTCAGCATGCGAACTATCACCATGAGCACTATCACCATGAGCAGTACTACCATGAGCACTATCAGAAAGGGCACTGTCAACGTGAGCACTATCACCGTGAGCACTACCACCATGGGCAGTGTCACCGTGAACAATATCACCATGGGCAGTGTCACCGTGAGCCCTATTACCATGGGAACTATCACCAAGGGCACTGTCACTGTGAGCACTGTCACCATGAGCACTGTCACCGTGGGCACTATCAACATGAGCACTGTCACCATGGGCACTGTCACCATGGGAACTCTCACCATGAGCACTGTCACCATGGGAAATGTCACTATGGGCAGTGTCACCTTGGGCACTGTCACCATGGGCAGTGTCACCATGAGCACTATTACCATGAGCACTATCACCATGATCACTATCACCATGGGCACTGTCACCATGAGCACTATTACCATAGGTACTATCACCAAGGGCACTGTCACCGTGAGCACTGTCACCATGAGCACTGTCACCGTAGACACTGTCACCAGGAACAATCTCATCATGGGCAGTGCCACCATAAGGAATTTCAGCATGGGAACTCCAACCATCTATACCACCAGCATGAGCATAGTCACCATGGGCAGTGTCACCATGAGCACTGCCACCTTGGGCACTTTCAAAATGGGCACAGTCACCATGCGAACTATCACCATGAGCACTATCACCATGAGCAATATTACCATGAACACTATCACCAAGGGCACTGTCAACGTGAGCATTAGCACCGTGAGCACTATCACCATGAGCACTGTCACCATGAGCACTGTCACCATGAGCAGTATTACCATGCGTACTATCACCAAGGGCACTGTCACCATGAGCACTGTCACTGTGGGCATTGTCACCATGAGCACTGTCATCATGGGCACTGTCACCATAGAAACTGTCACAATGAGCACTGTCACTGTGGGCACTATCACCATGGACACTGTCAGCATAGGCACTGTCACCATGGAGACTGTCACCATGAGCACTATCATCATGGGCAGTGCTTCCATAAGGAATTTCACCATTGGAACTCCAACCATGGACACCGCCAGCATGAGCACAGCCACCATGGGCAGTGTCACCATGAGCACTGCCACCATGGGCACTTTCAACATGGGCACTGTCAGCATGCGAACTATCACCATGAGCACTATCACCATGAGCAGTACTAACATGAGCACTATCAGAAAGGGCACTGTCAACGTGAGCACTATCACCGTGAGCACTATCACCATGGGCAGTGTCACCGTGAACAATATCACCATGGGCAGTGTCACCGTGAGCCCTATTACCATGGGAACTATCACCAAGGGCACTGTCACTGTGAGCACTGTCACCATGAGCACTGTCACCGTGGGCACTATCAACATGAGCAATGTCACCATGGGCACTGTCACTATGGGAACTATCACCATGAGAACTCTCACCGTGGGCACTGTCACCATGGGAACTGTCACCATGAGCACTATCACCATGAGGACTATAACCATGGGCACTGTCACCATGAGCAATATCACCATGAACACTGTAACCATGGGAAATGTCACCGTGGGCACTGTCACCATGTGCACTGTCAACATGAGCACTGTCACCATGGGCACTGTCACCATGGGCAGTGTCATCATGAGCACTGTCACCATGGGCACTCTCACGATGGACAATGTCACCTTGAGCACTATCATCATGGGCAATGCCACCATGAGGAATTTCACCATGGGAACTGCAATCATGTACACCGCCAGCATGAGCACAGTCACCATGGCAGTGTCACCATGAGCAATGTCACCATGGGCACTTTCAACATGGGCACTTTCACCATGGACACTGTCATCATGAGCTCTGTTACCATGGGAAATGTCACCATGAGCACTGACACCATGAGAACTGTCACCATGAGCACTATCAACGTGAGCACAATAACCATGGGCACTGTCACCGTGAGCAATATCACCATGAACACTGTCACCGTGTGCACTGTCAACATGGGAAATGTCACCATGGGAACTGTCACTATGGGCAGGGTCACCATGAGCACTGTCACCATGGGCACTCTCACGATGGACACTGTCACCATGAGCACTATCATCATGGGCACTGCCAGCATAAGGAATTTCACCATGGGAACTCCAGCCATGTACACCGCCAGCATGAGCAGTCACCATAGTCAGTGTTACCATGAGCACTATCACCATGAGAACTTTAACCATGAGCACTATCATCAAGGGCACTGTCACTGCGAGCATTATCACCGTGAGCACTATCACCGTGGGCACTGTCACCATGCGAACTGTCACCATGAGCACTGTCACCATGGGCAATGTCACCATGAGCACTGTCACCGTGAGCACTGTCACCATGAGCACTGTCTCCGTGGGCATTGTAACCATGAGCACTGTCGTCATGGGCACTGTCACCATGCGAAATGCCACCATGAGCTCTATCACCGAGGGCACCTTCACAATGAGCACTGTCACCATGGGCACTGGATCCATGGGAACTGTCACAATGGGCACTATCACGGTGAGCACTATCTCCATGGGAACTGTCACCATGGGAACGGTCACCATGGGCATTGTCAAGATGAGCACTGTCACCATGGGAACTCTCACAATGAGCACTGTCACCGTGGGCACTGTCAACATGAGCACTGTCACCATGGAAATGGTCATCATGGGCGCTGTCACCATGGGCACTGTCACCATGGACACTGTCACCATGAGCACTACCATCATGGGCAGTTCCACCATAACAGTTGTACCATGGGAACTCGAACCATGTACACCTCCAACATGAGCACGGTCACCATGGGCAGGGTCAACATGAGCACTGTCACCATGGGCACTTTCAACAGGGGCAGTGTCACCATGCAAACTGCCACCATGAGCACTATCACCATGAGCACTATCACCAAGGGCACTGTCACTGTGAGCACTATCACCATGGGCATTGTCACCATGGGCATTGTCATCATGAGCACTGTCATCATGGGCACTGTCACCATGGGGACTGTCACCATTAGCACTGTCTCTGTGGACACTATCCCCGTGAGCACTATCACAATGGGCACTGGCAGCATAGGCACTGTCACCATGGACACTGTCACCATGAAAACTATCATCATGGGCAGTGCCACCATAAGGAATTTCACCATGGGAACTCCAACTATGTACACCGCCAGCATGAGCACAGTCACAATGGGCAGTGTCACCATGATCACTGCCACCATGGGCACTTTCAACATGGGCCCTGTCACCATGCGAACTATCTCCATGAGCACTATCACCGTGAGCAATGTCACCATGAGCATAGTCACCATGGGCACTGTCACAATGAGCACTGTCACCATGGGCACTGTAACCATGGGGACTTTCACCCTGAGCACTATCACCCTGAGCACTATCACCATGGGCAGGGTCACCATGAGCAATATCACCATGGGAACTGTCACCATGAGCACTATTAACATGTGTACTATCACCAAGGGCACTGTCACCATGAGCACTATTACCATGAGCACTGTCACAGTTGGCACTGTCACCATGTGCACTGTCATCATGGACACTGTCACCATGGGAACTGTCACCATTAGAACTCTCAATGTAGGCATTATCAACATGAGCACTATCACAATGGGCACTGTCACCATAGGCACTGTCACCGTGCACACTGTCACCATGAACACTATCATCATGGGCAGTGCCACCATAAGGAATTTCACCATGGGAACTCCAACTATGTACACCGCCAGCATGAGCACAGTCACAATGGGCAGTGTCACCATGATCACTGCAACCATGGGCACTTTCAACATGGGCCCTGTCACCATGCGAACTATCTCCATGAGCACTATCACCATGAGCAATGTCACCATGAGCATAGTCACCATGGGCACTGTCACAATGAGCACTGTCACCATGGGCACTGTAACCATGGGGACTTTCACCCTGAGCACTATCACCGTGAGCACTATCACCAAGGGCAGGGTCACCGTGAGCAATATCACCATGGGCACTGTCACCGTGAGCACTATTAACATGTGTACTATCACCAAAGGCACTGTCACCATGAGCACTATCACCATGAGCACTGTCACCATTGGCACTGTCACCATGAACACTGTCATCATGGGCACTGTCACCATGGGAACTGTCACCATTAGAACTCTCACTGTAGGCATTATCAACATGAGCACTATCACAATGGGCACTGTCACCATAGGCACTGTCACCGTGCACACTGTCACCATGAACACTATCATCATGGGCAGTGCCACCATAAGGAATTTCACCATGGGAACTCCAACCATGTATACCACAAGCATGAGCATAGTCACCATGGGCAGTGTCACCATGGGAACTGTCACCATTAGAACTGTCACCGTGGGCAATGTCACCATGAGCACTGTCACCATGAGAACTGTCACCGTGGGCAATGTCACCATGAGCACTGTCACCGTGGACACTGTCACCATGGGAACTGTCACCATGAGCACTATCACCGTGAGGACTATAACCATGGGCACTGTCACCGTGAGCAATATCACCATGAACACTGTAACCATGGGAAATGTCACCGTGGGCACTGTCAGCATGTGCACTGTCAACATGAGCACTGTCACCATGGGAAATGTCACCATGGGCACTGTCACCATAGGCAGTGTCATCATGAGCACAGTCACCATGGGCACTCTCACGATGGACACTGTCACCATGAGCACTATCATCATGGGCAGTGCCACCATGAGGAATTTCACCATGGGAACTCCAATCATGTACACCGCCAGCATGAGCACAGTCACCATGGCAGTGTCACCATGAGGACTGTCGCCATGGGCACTTTCAACATGGGCACTGTCACTATGGGAACTGTCACTAAAAGCACAGTCACCATGCGCACTGTCACCAGGGACACTGTCACCATGGGCACTCTCACCATGGGCAATGTCACCATGGATGCTGTCACCATGGGCATGGTCAACATGATCATTGTCACCATGGGCAGTGTCACCATGAGCACTATTACCATGCGCACTATCACCATGAGCACTATCACCGTGAACACTGTCACCATGAGCACTGTCACCATGAACACTATCACCAATGGCACTGTCACTGTGAGCAGTGTCACCGTGAGCACTGTCACCGTGTGCACTGTCACAATGAGCACTATCACCATGGGAACTATGACCATAGGAATGGTCACCATGGGCACTGTCAAGATGAGCACTGTCACCATGGGAACTCTCACCATGAGCACTGTCACCATGGGAAATGTCACCATGGGCACTATCATCATGGGCAGGAGCCACCATGAGGAGTTTCACCATGAGAACTCCAACCATGTATACCGCCAGCTTTAGGACAGTAACCATGGGCTGTGTCACCGTGAGCGCTGTTACCATGGGCACTGTCACCAGGCGAACTGTCACCATGAGCACTGTCACCGTGGGCAAGGTCACCATGAGAACTGTCACCGTGGGCAATGTCACCATGGGAACTGTCACCGTGAGCACTATCACCGTGAGCACTCTAACCAATGGCAGTGTCACCGTGAGCAATATCACCATGAACACTGTCACAGTGGGCACTGTTTCCGTGTGCACTGTCAACATGAGCACTGTCACTGTGTGCACTGTCACCATGAGCACTATCATCATGGGCACTCTCACGATGGACACTGTCACCATGGGCAGTGCCACCATGAGGAATTTCACCTTGGGAACTCCAACCATGTACACTGCCAGCATGAGCATAGTCACCATGGGCACTGTCACCGTGAGCAGTGTCACCATGGGCACTTTCAACATGGCCACTCTCACCTGGGCACTGTCACCGTGGACACTGTTATCATGAACTCTGTTACCATGGGAAATGTCACCATGAGCACTGTCATCTTGGGAACTGCCACGATTGACACTGCCACCATGAGAACTGTAACCATTGGCACTGCCACAGTGAGCACTTTCACTGTGAGCACTGTCACCATGGGAACTGTCACCATGTGCACTGTCACCATGTGCACTGTCAACATGAGCACTGTCACCATGGGAAATGTCACCATGGGCAGTGTCACCATGGGCACTGTCACCATGGGAAGTGTCACCATGAGCACTATTACCATGAGCACTATCACCATGAGCACTATCACCAAGGGCAGTGTCACTGTGTTCACTATCACCGTGAGCACTATCACCATGGGCAGTGTCACCGTGAGCACTGTCACCGTGGTGATTGTCACTATGTACACTGTCACCATGAGCACTGTCACCATGAGCACTATCAACATGGGCATTGCCACCATAAGGAATTTCCCCATGGGAACTCCAACCATGTACACTGCCAGCATGAGCAGAGTCATCATGGGCAGTGTCACCTTGAGCACTATCACCATGAGCACTGTCACCATGAGCACTGTCAACGTGGGCACTGTAACCATGGGAACTGTCACCATGAGCACAATCACCGTGAGGACTATAACCATAGGAATGGTCACCATGGGCACTGTCAAGATGAGCACTGTCACCATGGGAACTCTCACCATGAGCACTGTCACCATGGGAAATGTCACCATGGGCACTATCATCATGGGCAGGAGCCACCATGAGGAGTTTCACCATGAGAACTCCAACCATGTATACCGCCAGCTTTAGGACAGTAACCATGGGCTGTGTCACCGTGAGCGCTGTTACCATGGGCACTGTCACCAGGCGAACTGTCACCATGAGCACTGTCACCATGGGCAATGTCACCATGGGAACTGTCACCATGAGCACTATCACCGTGAGCACTCTAACCATGGGCAGTGTCACCGTGAGCAATATCACCATGAACACTGTCACAGTGGGCACTGTTTCCGTGTGCACTGTCAACATGAGCACTGTCACTGTGTGTACTGTCACCATGAGCACTGTCATCATGGGCACTCTCACGATGGACACTGTCACCATGGGCAGTGCCACCATGAGGAATTTCACCTTGGGAACTCCAACCATGTACACTGCCAGCATGAGCATAGTCACCATGGGCACTGTCACCGTGAGCAGTGTCACCATGGGCACTTTCAACATGGCCACTCTCACCTGGGCACTGTCACCATGGACACTGTTATCATGAACTCTGTTACCATGGGAAATGTCACCATGAGCACTGTCATCTTGGGAACAGCCACCATTGACACTGCCACCCTGTGCACTGTAACCATTGGCACTGCCACAGTGAGCACTGTCACCATGGGCAATTTCAACATGGCCACTGTCACCATGGGCACTGTCACCATGGGAACTCTCACCATGAGCACTGTCACCATGGGAAATGTCACTATGGGAAGTGTCACCTTGGGCACTGTCACCATGGGCAGTGTCACCATGAGCACTATTACCATGAGCACTATCACCATGATCACTATCACCATGGGCACTGTCACCATGAGCACTATTACCATAGGTACTATCACCAAGGGCACTGTCACCGTGAGCACTGTCACCATGAGCACTGTCACCGTAGACACTGTCACCATGAACAATCTCATCATGGGCAGTGCCACCATAAGGAATTTCAGCATGGGAACTCCAACCATCTATACCACCAGCATGAGCATTGTCACCATGGGCAGTGTCACCATGAGCACTGCCACCATGGGCACAGTCACCATGCGAACTATCACCATGAGCACTATCACCATGAGCAATATTACCATGAACACTATCACCAAGGGCACTGTCAACGTGAGCATTAGCACCGTGAGCACTATCACCATGAGCACTGTCACCGTGAGCACTGTCACCGTGGGCACTGTCACCGTGTGCACTGTCAACATGAGCACTGTCACCATGGGAAATGTCACCATGGGCAACGTCACCATGGGCAGTGTCACAATGAGCACTGTCACCATGGGCACTTTCAACATGGGCACTGTCAGCATGCGAACTATCACCATGAGCACTATCACCATGAGCAGTACTACCATGAGCACTATCAGAAAGGGCACTGTCAACGTGAGCACTATCACCGTGCGCACTACCACCATGGGCAGTGTCACCGTGAACAATATCACCATGGGCAGTGTCACCGTGAGCCCTATTACCATGGGAACTATCACCAAGGGCACTGTCACTGTGAGCACTGTCACCATGAGCACTGTCACCGTGGGCACTATCAACATGAGCACTGTCTCCATGGGCACTGTCACCATGGGAACTATCACCATGAGAACTGTCACCGTGGGCAATGTCACCATGAGCACAGTCACCATGAGAACTGTCACCGTGGCCAATGTCACCATGAGCACTGTCACCGTGGGCACTGTCACCATGGGAACTGTCACCATGAGCACTATCACCATGAGGACTATAACCATGGGCACTGTCACCGTGAGCAATATCACCATGAACACCGTAACCATGGGAAATGTCACCGTGGGCACTGTCACCATGTGCACTGTCAACATGAGCACTGTCAACATGAGCACTGTCACCATGGGCACTGTCACCATGGGCAGTGTCATCATGAGCACTGTCACCACGGGCACTCTCACGATGGACAATGTCACCTTGAGCACTATCATCATGGGCAGTGCCACCATGAGGAATTTCACCATGGGAACTCCAATCATGTACACCGCCAGCATGAGCACAGTCACCATGGCAGTGTCACCATGAGCAATGTCACCATGGGCACTTTCAACATGGGCACTGTCACCATGGACACTGTCATCATGAGCTCTGTTACCATGGGAAATGTCACCATGAGCACTGTCACCATGGGAACTGTCACCATGAGCACTATCAACGTGAGCACAATAACCATGGGCACTGTCACCGTGAGCAATATCACCATGAACACTGTCACCGTGTGCACTGTCAACATGGGAAATGTCACCATGGGAACTGTAACCATGGGCAGGGTCACCATGAGCACTGTCACCATGGGCACTCTCACGATGGACACTGTCACCATGAGCACTATCATCATGGGCACTGCCAGTATAAGGAATTTCACCATGGGAACTCCAGCCATGTACACCGCCAGCATGAGCACAGACACCATGGTCAGTGTTACCATGAGCACTATCACCATGAGAACTTTAACCATGAGCACTATCATCAAGGGCACTGTCACTGCGAGCATTATCACTGTGAGCACTATCACCGTGGGCACTGTCACCATGCGAACTGTCACCATGAGCACTGTCACCATGGGCAATGTCACCATGAGCACTGTCACCGTGAGCACTCTCACCATGAGAACTGTCTCCGTGGGCATTGTAACCATGAGCACTGTCGTCATGGGCACTGTCACCATGCGAAATGCCACCATGAGCTCTATCACCGAGGGCACTGTCACAATGAGCACTGTCACCATGGGCACTGGATCCATGGGAATTGTCACAATGGGCACTATCACGGTGAGCACTATCACAGTGGGAACTGTCACCATGGGAACTCTCACCATGAGCACTGTCACCGTGGGCACTGTCAACATGAGCACTGTCACCATGGGCAGTGTCACCATTGGCACTATCAACGTGATCACTATCACCATGGGCAGTGTCACTGTGAGAAATATCACCATGGGCACTGTCACCGTGAGCACTATTACCATGGGTACTATCACCAAGGGCACTGTCACCATCAGCACTGTCACCATGAGCACTGTCACCGTGGGCACTGTCACCTTGAGCACTGTCATAATGGGCACTGTCACCATGGGAACTCTCTCCATTAGCACTGTCACCATGGGAAATGTCACCATGGGCACTATCACTATAGGCACTGTCACTATGGGCAGTTTCATCATGGGCACTTTCAACATGGCCACTGTCACCATGGGCGCTGTCACCATGGACACTGTCATTATGAGCTCTGTTACCATGGGAAATGTCACCATGAGCACTGTCATCTTGGAAACCGCCACCGTGGACACTGCCACCATGAACAATGTTACCATTGGCATTGCCACAGTGAGCACGGTCACCATGAGCACTGTCACCATGGGAACTGTCACCATGTGCACTGTCACCATGAAAAAAGTCACTATCGGCAGTGTCACCATGGGCACTCTCACCATGGGCAGTGTCACCATGAGCACTATTAACATGAGCACTATCACCGTGAGCACTATCACCATGGGCAGTGTCAACCGTGAGCAATATCACCATAGGCACTGTCACCGTGACCCCTATTACCATGGGTACTATCACCAAGGGCATTGTCACCGTGAGCACTGTCATCATGGGCACTGTCACCATGGGGACTGTCACCATTAGCACTGTCTCTGTGGACACGATCACCGTGAGCACTATCACAATGGGCACTGGCAGCATAGGCACTGTCACCATGGACTCTGTCACCATGAAAACTATCATCATGGGCAGTGCCACCATAAGGAATTTCACCATGGGAACTCCAACTATGTACACCGCCAGCATGAGCACAGTCACAATGGGCAGTGTCACCATGATAACTGCGACCATGGGCACTTTCAACATGGGCACAGTCACCATGCGAACTATCACCATGAGGACTATCACCATGAGTAATATTACCATGAACACTATCACCAAGGGCACTGTCAACATGAGCACTATCACCGTAAGCACTATCACCATGAGCACTGTCACCGTGAGCACTGTCACCGTGGGCACTGTCACTGTGTGCACTGTCACCATGGGCAATTTCAACATGGCCACTATCACCATGAGCAATGTCACCATGAGCATAGTCACCATGGGCACTGTCACAATGAACACTGTCACAATGGGCACTGTAACCATGGGGACTTTCACCCTGAGCACTATCACCGTGAGCACTATCACCATGGGCAGGGTCACCGTGAGCAATATCACCATGGGCACTGTCACCGTGAGCACTATTAACATGTGTACTATCACCAAGGGCACTGTCACCATGAGCACTGTCATCATGGGCACTGTCACCATGGGAACTGTCACCATTAGAACTCTCACTGTAGGCATTATCAACATGAGCACTATCACAATGGGCACTGTCACCATAGGCACTGTCACCGTGCACACTGTCACCATGAACACTATCATCATAGGCAGTGCCACCATAAGGAATTTCACCATGGGAACTCCAACCATGTATACCACAAGCATGAGCATAGTCACCATGGGCAGTGTCACCATGAGCACTGCCACCATGGGCACTTTCAACATGGGCACAGTCACAATGCGAACTATCACCATGAGGACTATCACCATGAGTAATATTACCATGAACACTATCACCAAGGGCACTGTCAACATGAGCACTATCACCGTAAGCACTATCACCATGAGCACTGTCACCGTGAGCACTGTCACCGTGGGCACTGTCACTGTGTGCACTGTCACCATGGGCAATTTCAACATGGCCACTGTCACCATGGGCACTGTCACCATGGACACTGTCATCATGAGCTCTGTTACCAAGGGAAATGTCACCATGAGCACTGTCATCTTGGGAACTGCCACCATGGACACTGCCACCTTGTGCACTGTAACCATTGGCACTGCCACAGTGAGCACTGTCACCGTGAGCACTGTCACCATGGGCACTGTCACCATGTGCACTGACACCATGGGAACTCTCACCATGAGCACTGTCACCATGGGAGATGTCACTATGGGCAGTGTCACCTTGGGCACTGTCACCATGGGCAGTGTCACCATGAGCACTATTACCATGAGCACTATCACCATGATCACTATCACCATGGGCACTGTCACCATGAGCACTATTACCATAGGTACTATCACCAAAGGCACTGTCACCGTGAGCACTGTCACGATGAGCAATGTCACCGTAGACACTGTTACCATGAACAATCTCATCATGGGCAGTGCCACCATAAGGAATTTCAGCATGGGAACTCCAACCATCTATACCACCAGCATGAGCATAGTCACCATGGGCAGTGTCACCATGAGCACTGCCACCTTGGGCACTTTCAACATGGGCACAGTCACCATGCGAACTATCACCATGAGCACTATCACCATGAGCAATATTACCATGAACACTATCACCAAGGGCACTGTCAACGTGAGCATTAGCACCGTGAGCACTATCACCATGAGCACTGTCACCGTGAGCACTGTCACCATGAGCAGTATTACCATGCGTACTATCACCAAGGGCACTGTCACCATGAGCACTGTCACTGTGGGCATTGTCACCATGAGCACTGTCATCATGGGCACTGTCACCATAGAAACTGTCACAATGAGCACTGTCACTGTGGGCACTATCACCATGGACACTGTCAGCATAGGCACTGTCACCATGGAGACTGTCACCATGAGCACTATCATCATGGGCAGTGCTACCATAAGGAATTTCACCATTGGAACTCCAACCATGGACACCGCCAGCATGAGCACAGCCACCATGGGCAGTGTCACCATGAGCACTGCCACCATGGGCACTTTCAACATGGGCACTGTCAGCATGCGAACTATCACCATGAGCACTATCAGCATGAGCAGTACTACCATGAGCACTATCAGAAAGGGCACTGTCAACGTGAGCACTATCACCGTGAGCACTATCACCATGGGCAGTGTCACCGTGAACAATATCACCATGGGCAGTGTCACCGTGAGCCCTATTACCATGGGAACTATCACCAAGGGCACTGTCACTGTGAGCACTGTCACCATGAGCACTGTCACCGTGGGCACTATCAACATGAGCACTGTCACCATGGGCACTGTCACTATGGGAACTATCACCATGAGAACTGTCACCGTGGGCACTGTCACCATGGGAACTGTCACCATGAGCACTATCACCATGAGGACTATAACCATGGGCACTGTCACCGTGAGCAATATCACCATGAACACTGTAACCATGGGAAATGTCACCGTGGGCACTGTCACCATGTGCACTGTCAACATGAGCACTGTCAACATGAGCACTGTCACCATGGGCACTGTCACCATGGGCAGTGTCATCATGAGCACTGTCACCATGGGCACTCTCACGATGGACAATGTCACCTTGAGCACTATCATCATGGGCAATGCCACCATGAGGAATTTCACCATGGGAACTCCAATCATGTACACCGCCAGCATGAGCACAGTCACCATGGCAGTGTCACCATGAGCAATGTCACCATGGGCACTTTCAACATGGGCACTTTCACCATGGACACTGTCATCATGAGCTCTGTTACCATGGGAAATGTCACCATGAGCACTGACACCATGGGAACTGTCACCATCAGCACTATCAACGTGAGCACAATAACCATGGGCACTGTCACCGTGAGCAATATCACCATGAACACTGTCACCGTGTGCACTGTCAACATGGGAAATGTCACCATGGGAACTGTCACTATGGGCAGGGTCACCATGAGCACTGTCACCATGGGCACTCTCACGATGGACACTGTCACCATGAGCACTATCATCATGGGCACTGCCAGCATAAGGAATTTCACCATGGGAACTCCAGCCATGTACACCGCCAGCATGAGCAGTCACCATAGTCAGTGTTACCATGAGCACTATCACCATGAGAACTTTAACCATGAGCACTATCATCAAGGGCACTGTCACTGCGAGCATTATCACCGTGAGCACTATCACCGTGGGCACTGTCACCATGCGAACTGTCACCATGAGCACTGTCACCATGGGCAATGTCACCATGAGCACTGTCACCGTGAGCACTGTCACCATGAGCACTGTCTCCGTGGGCATTGTAACCATGAGCACTGTCGTCATGGGCACTGTCACCATGCGAAATGCCACCATGAGCTCTATCACCGAGGGCACCTTCACAATGAGCACTGTCACCATGGGCACTGGATCCATGGGAACTGTCACAATGGGCACTATCACGGTGAGCACTATCTCCATGGGAACTGTCACCATGGGAACGGTCACCATGGGCATTGTCAAGATGAGCACTGTCACCATGGGAACTCTCACAATGAGCACTGTCACCGTGGGCACTGTCAACATGAGCACTGTCACCATGGAAATGGTCATCATGGGCGCTGTCACCATGGGCACTGTCACCATGGACACTGTCACCATGAGCACTACCATCATGGGCAGTTCCACCATAACAGTTGTACCATGGGAACTCGAACCATGTACACCTCCAACATGAGCACGGTCACCATGGGCAGGGTCAACATGAGCACTGTCACCATGGGCACTTTCAACAGGGGCAGTGTCACCATGCAAACTGCCACCATGAGCACTATCACCATGAGCACTATCACCAAGGGCACTGTCACTGTGAGCACTATCACCATGGGCATTGTCACCATGGGCATTGTCATCATGAGCACTGTCATCATGGGCACTGTCACCATGGGGACTGTCACCATTAGCACTGTCTCTGTGGACACTATCCCCGTGAGCACTATCACAATGGGCACTGGCAGCATAGGCACTGTCACCATGGACACTGTCACCATGAAAACTATCATCATGGGCAGTGCCACCATAAGGAATTTCACCATGGGAACTCCAACTATGTACACCGCCAGCATGAGCACAGTCACAATGGGCAGTGTCACCATGATCACTGCCACCATGGGCACTTTCAACATGGGCCCTGTCACCATGCGAACTATCTCCATGAGCACTATCACCGTGAGCAATGTCACCATGAGCATAGTCACCATGGGCACTGTCACAATGAGCACTGTCACCATGGGCACTGTAACCATGGGGACTTTCACCCTGAGCACTATCACCCTGAGCACTATCACCATGGGCAGGGTCACCATGAGCAATATCACCATGGGAACTGTCACCATGAGCACTATTAACATGTGTACTATCACCAAGGGCACTGTCACCATGAGCACTATTACCATGAGCACTGTCACAGTTGGCACTGTCACCATGTGCACTGTCATCATGGACACTGTCACCATGGGAACTGTCACCATTAGAACTCTCAATGTAGGCATTATCAACATGAGCACTATCACAATGGGCACTGTCACCATAGGCACTGTCACCGTGCACACTGTCACCATGAACACTATCATCATGGGCAGTGCCACCATAAGGAATTTCACCATGGGAACTCCAACTATGTACACCGCCAGCATGAGCACAGTCACAATGGGCAGTGTCACCATGATCACTGCAACCATGGGCACTTTCAACATGGGCCCTGTCACCATGCGAACTATCTCCATGAGCACTATCACCATGAGCAATGTCACCATGAGCATAGTCACCATGGGCACTGTCACAATGAGCACTGTCACCATGGGCACTGTAACCATGGGGACTTTCACCCTGAGCACTATCACCGTGAGCACTATCACCAAGGGCAGGGTCACCGTGAGCAATATCACCATGGGCACTGTCACCGTGAGCACTATTAACATGTGTACTATCACCAAAGGCACTGTCACCATGAGCACTATCACCATGAGCACTGTCACCATTGGCACTGTCACCATGAACACTGTCATCATGGGCACTGTCACCATGGGAACTGTCACCATTAGAACTCTCACTGTAGGCATTATCAACATGAGCACTATCACAATGGGCACTGTCACCATAGGCACTGTCACCGTGCACACTGTCACCATGAACACTATCATCATGGGCAGTGCCACCATAAGGAATTTCACCATGGGAACTCCAACCATGTATACCACAAGCATGAGCATAGTCACCATGGGCAGTGTCACCATGGGAACTGTCACCATTAGAACTGTCACTGTGGGCAATGTCACCATGAGCACTGTCACCATGAGAACTGTCACCGTGGGCAATGTCACCATGAGCACTGTCACCGTGGACACTGTCACCATGGGAACTGTCACCATGAGCACTATCACCGTGAGGACTATAACCATGGGCACTGTCACCGTGAGCAATATCACCATGAACACTGTAACCATGGGAAATGTCACCGTGGGCACTGTCAGCATGTGCACTGTCAACATGAGCACTGTCACCATGGGAAATGTCACCATGGGCACTGTCACCATAGGCAGTGTCATCATGAGCACAGTCACCATGGGCACTCTCACGATGGACACTGTCACCATGAGCACTATCATCATGGGCAGTGCCACCATGAGGAATTTCACCATGGGAACTCCAATCATGTACACCGCCAGCATGAGCACAGTCACCATGGCAGTGTCACCATGAGGACTGTCGCCATGGGCACTTTCAACATGGGCACTGTCACTATGGGAACTGTCACTAAAAGCACAGTCACCATGCGCACTGTCACCAGGGACACTGTCACCATGGGCACTCTCACCATGGGCAATGTCACCATGGATGCTGTCACCATGGGCATGGTCAACATGATCATTGTCACCATGGGCAGTGTCACCATGAGCACTATTACCATGCGCACTATCACCATGAGCACTATCACCGTGAACACTGTCACCATGAGCACTGTCACCATGAACACTATCACCAATGGCACTGTCACTGTGAGCAGTGTCACCGTGAGCACTGTCACCGTGTGCACTGTCACAATGAGCACTATCACCATGGGAACTATGACCATAGGAATGGTCACCATGGGCACTGTCAAGATGAGCACTGTCACCATGGGAACTCTCACCATGAGCACTGTCACCATGGGAAATGTCACCATGGGCACTATCATCATGGGCAGGAGCCACCATGAGGAGTTTCACCATGAGAACTCCAACCATGTATACCGCCAGCTTTAGGACAGTAACCATGGGCTGTGTCACCGTGAGCGCTGTTACCATGGGCACTGTCACCAGGCGAACTGTCACCATGAGCACTGTCACCATGGGCAATGTCACCATGGGAACTGTCACCATGAGCACTATCACTGTGAGCACTCTAACCATGGGCAGTGTCACCGTGAGCAATATCACCATGAACACTGTCACAGTGGGCACTGTTTCCGTGTGCACTGTCAACATGAGCACTGTCACTGTGTGTACTGTCACCATGAGCACTGTCATCATGGGCACTCTCACGATGGACACTGTCACCATGGGCAGTGCCACCATGAGGAATTTCACCTTGGGAACTCCAACCATGTACACTGCCAGCATGAGCATAGTCACCATGGGCACTGTCACCGTGAGCAGTGTCACCATGGGCACTTTCAACATGGCCACTCTCACCAGGGCACTGTCACCGTGGACACTGTTATCATGAACTCTGTTACCATGGGAAATGTCACCATGAGCACTGTCATCTTGGGAACAGCCACCATTGACACTGCCACCCTGTGCACTGTAACCATTGGCACTGCCACAGTGAGCACTGTCACCATGGGCAATTTCAACATGGCCACTGTCACCATGGGCACTGTCACCATGGGAACTCTCACCATGAGCACTGTCACCATGGGAAATGTCACTATGGGAAGTGTCACCTTGGGCACTGTCACCATGGGCAGTGTCACCATGAGCACTATTACCATGAGCACTATCACCATGATCACTATCACCATGGGCACTGTCACCATGAGCACTATTACCATAGGTACTATCACCAAGGGCACTGTCACCGTGAGCACTGTCACCATGAGCACTGTCACCGTAGACACTGTCACCATGAACAATCTCATCATGGGCAGTGCCACCATAAGGAATTTCAGCATGGGAACTCCAACCATCTATACCACCAGCATGAGCATAGTCACCATGGGCAGTGTCACCATGAGCACTGCCACCATGGGCACAGTCACCATGCGAACTATCACCATGAGCACTATCACCATGAGCAATATTACCATGAACACTATCACCAAGGGCACTGTCAACGTGAGCATTAGCACCGTGAGCACTATCACCATGAGCACTGTCACCGTGAGCACTGTCACCGTGGGCACTGTCACCGTGTGCACTGTCAACATGAGCACTGTCACCATGGGAAATGTCACCATGGGCAACGTCACCATGGGCAGTGTCACAATGAGCACTGTCACCATGGGCACTTTCAACATGGGCACTGTCAGCATGCGAACTATCACCATGAGCACTATCACCATGAGCAGTACTACCATGAGCACTATCAGAAAGGGCACTGTCAACGTGAGCACTATCACCGTGAGCACTACCACCATGGGCAGTGTCACCGTGAACAATATCACCATGGGCAGTGTCACCGTGAGCCCTATTACCATGGGAACTATCACCAAGGGCACTGTCACTGTGAGCACTGTCACCATGAGCACTGTCACCGTGGGCACTATCAACATGAGCACTGTCACCATGGGCACTGTCACCATGGGAACTGTCACCATGAGAACTGTCACCGTGGGCAATGTCACCATGAGCACAGTCACCATGAGAACTGTCACCGTGGGCAATGTCACCATGAGCACTGTCACCGTGGGCACTGTCACCATGGGAACTGTCACCATGAGCACTATCACCATGAGGACTATAACCATGGGCACTGTCACCGTGAGCAATATCACCATGAACACCGTAACCATGGGAAATGTCACCGTGGGCACTGTCACCATGTGCACTGTCAACATGAGCACTGTCAACATGAGCACTGTCACCATGGGCACTGTCACCATGGGCAGTGTCATCATGAGCACTGTCACCACGGGCACTCTCACGATGGACAATGTCACCTTGAGCACTATCATCATGGGCAGTGCCACCATGAGGAATTTCACCATGGGAACTCCAATCATGTACACCGCCAGCATGAGCACAGTCACCATGGCAGTGTCACCATGAGCAATGTCACCATGGGCACTTTCAACATGGGCACTGTCACCATGGACACTGTCATCATGAGCTCTGTTACCATGGGAAATGTCACCATGAGCACTGTCACCATGGGAACTGTCACCATGAGCACTATCAACGTGAGCACAATAACCATGGGCACTGTCACCGTGAGCAATATCACCATGAACACTGTCACCGTGTGCACTGTCAACATGGGAAATGTCACCATGGGAACTGTAACCATGGGCAGGGTCACCATGAGCACTGTCACCATGGGCACTCTCACGATGGACACTGTCACCATGAGCACTATCATCATGGGCACTGCCAGTATAAGGAATTTCACCATGGGAACTCCAGCCATGTACACCGCCAGCATGAGCACAGACACCATGGTCAGTGTTACCATGAGCACTATCACCATGAGAACTTTAACCATGAGCACTATCATCAAGGGCACTGTCACTGCGAGCATTATCACTGTGAGCACTATCACCGTGGGCACTGTCACCATGCAAACTGTCACCATGAGCACTGTCACCATGGGCAATGTCACCATGAGCACTGTCACCGTGAGCACTCTCACCATGAGAACTGTCTCCGTGGGCATTGTAACCATGAGCACTGTCGTCATGGGCACTGTCACCATGCGAAATGCCACCATGAGCTCTATCACCGAGGGCACTGTCACAATGAGCACTGTCACCATGGGCACTGGATCCATGGGAATTGTCACAAAGGGCACTATCACGGTGAGCACTATCACAGTGGGAACTGTCACCATGGGAACTCTCACCATGAGCACTGTCACCGTGGGCACTGTCAACATGAGCACTGTCACCATGGGCAGTGTCACCATTGGCACTATCAACGTGATCACTATCACCATGGGCAGTGTCACTGCGAGAAATATCACCATGGGCACTGTCACCGTGAGCACTATTACCATGGGTACTATCACCAAGGGCACTGTCACCATCAGCACTGTCACCATGAGCACTGTCACCGTGGGCACTGTCACCTTGAGCACTGTCATAATGGGCACTGTCACCATGGGAACTCTCTCCATTAGCACTGTCACCATGGGAAATGTCACCATGGGCACTATCACTATAGGCACTGTCACTATGGGCAGTTTCATCATGGGCACTTTCAACATGGCCACTGTCACCATGGGCGCTGTCACCATGGACACTGTCATTATGAGCTCTGTTACCATGGGAAATGTCACCATGAGCACTGTCATCTTGGAAACCGCCACCGTGGACACTGCCACCATGAACAATGTTACCATTGGCATTGCCACAGTGAGCACGGTCACCATGAGCACTGTCACCATGGGAACTGTCACCATGTGCACTGTCACCATGAGAAAAGTCACTATCGGCAGTGTCACCATGGGCACTCTCACCATGGGCAGTGTCACCATGAGCACTATTAACATGAGCACTATCACCGTGAGCACTATCACCATGGGCAGTGTCAACCGTGAGCAATATCACCATAGGCACTGTCACCGTGACCCCTATTACCATGGGTAATATCACCAAGGGCATTGTCACCGTGAGCACTGTCATCATGGGCACTGTCACCATGGGGACTGTCACCATTAGCACTGTCTCTGTGGACACTATCACCGTGAGCACTATCACAATGGGCACTGGCAGCATAGGCACTGTCACCATGGACTCTGTCACCATGAAAACTATCATCATGGGCAGTGCCACCATAAGGAATTTCACCATGGGAACTCCAACTATGTACACCGCCAGCATGAGCACAGTCACAATGGGCAGTGTCACCATGATAACTGCGACCATGGGCACTTTCAACATGGGCCCTGTCACCATGCGAACTATCTCCATGAGCACTATCACCATGAGCAATGTCACCATGAGCATAGTCACCATGGGCACTGTCACAATGAACACTGTCACAATGGGCACTGTAACCATGGGGACTTTCACCCTGAGCACTATCACCGTGAGCACTATCACCATGGGCAGGGTCACCGTGAGCAATATCACCATGGGCACTGTCACCGTGAGCACTATTAACATGTGTACTATCACCAAGGGCACTGTCACCATGAGCACTGTCATCATGGGCACTGTCACCATGGGAACTGTCACCATTAGAACTCTCACTGTAGGCATTATCAACATGAGCACTATCACAATGGGCACTGTCACCATAGGCACTGTCACCGTGCACACTGTCACCATGAACACTATCATCATAGGCAGTGCCACCATAAGGAATTTCACCATGGGAACTCCAACCATGTATACCACAAGCATGAGCATAGTCACCATGGGCAGTGTCACCATGAGCACTGCCACCATGGGCACTTTCAACATGGGCACAGTCACCATGCGAACTATCACCATGAGGACTATCACCATGAGCAATATTACCATGAACACTATCACCAAGGGCACTGTCAACATGAGCACTATCACCGTAAGCACTATCACCATGAGCACTGTCACCGTGAGCACTGTCACCGTGGGCACTGTCACTGTGTGCACTGTCACCATGGGCAATTTCAACATGGCCACTGTCACCATGGGCACTGTCACCATGGACACTGTCATCATGAGCTCTGTTACCAAGGGAAATGTCACCATGAGCACTGTCATCTTGGGAACTGCCACCATGGACACTGCCACCCTGTGCACTGTAACCATTGGCACTGCCACAGTGAGCACTGTCACCGTGAGCACTGTCACCATAGGCACTGTCACCATGTGCACTGACACCATGGGAACTCTCACCATGAGCACTGTCACCATGGGAGATGTCACTATGGGCAGTGTCACCTTGGGCACTGTCACCATGGGCAGTGTCACCATGAGCACTATTACCATGAGCACTATCACCATGATCACTATCACCATGGGCACTGTCACCATGAGCACTATTACCATAGGTACTATCACCAAGGGCACTGTCACCGTGAGCACTGTCACGATGAGCAATGTCACCGTAGACACTGTTACCATGAACAATCTCATCATGGGCAGTGCCACCATAAGGAATTTCAGCATGGGAACTCCAACCATCTATACCACCAGCATGAGCATAGTCACCATGGGCAGTGTCACCATGAGCACTGCCACCTTGGGCACTTTCAACATGGGCACAGTCACCATGCGAACTATCACCATGAGCACTATCACCATGAGCAATATTACCATGAACACTATCACCAAGGGCACTGTCAACGTGAGCATTAGCACCGTGAGCACTATCACCATGAGCACTGTCACCGTGAGCACTGTCACCATGAGCAGTATTACCATGCGTACTATCACCAAGGGCACTGTCACCATGAGCACTGTCACTGTGGGCATTGTCACCATGAGCACTGTCATCATGGGCACTGTCACCATAGAAACTGTCACAATGAGCACTGTCACTGTGGGCACTATCACCATGGACACTGTCAGCATAGGCACTGTCACCATGGAGACTGTCACCATGAGCACTATCATCATGGGCAGTGCTACCATAAGGAATTTCACCATTGGAACTCCAACCATGGACACCGCCAGCATGAGCACAGCCACCATGGGCAGTGTCACCATGAGCACTGCCACCATGGGCACTTTCAACATGGGCACTGTCAGCATGCGAACTATCACCATGAGCACTATCACCATGAGCAGTACTACCATGAGCACTATCAGAAAGGGCACTGTCAACGTGAGCACTATCACCGTGAGCACTATCACCATGGGCAGTGTCACCGTGAACAATATCACCATGGGCAGTGTCACCGTGAGCCCTATTACCATGGGAACTATCACCAAGGGCACTGTCACTGTGAGCACTGTCACCATGAGCACTGTCACCGTGGGCACTATCAACATGAGCACTGTCACCATGGGCACTGTCACTATGGGAACTATCACCATGAGAACTGTCACCGTGGGCACTGTCACCATGGGAACTGTCACCATGAGCACTATCACCATGAGGACTATAACCATGGGCACTGTCACCGTGAGCAATATCACCATGAACACTGTAACCATGGGAAATGTCACCGTGGGCACTGTCACCATGTGCACTGTCAACATGAGCACTGTCAACATGAGCACTGTCACCATGGGCACTGTCACCATGGGCAGTGTCATCATGAGCACTGTCACCATGGGCACTCTCACGATGGACAATGTCACCTTGAGCACTATCATCATGGGCAATGCCACCATGAGGAATTTCACCATGGGAACTCCAATCATGTACACCGCCAGCATGAGCACAGTCACCATGGCAGTGTCACCATGAGCAATGTCACCATGGGCACTTTCAACATGGGCACTTTCACCATGGACACTGTCATCATGAGCTCTGTTACCATGGGAAATGTCACCATGAGCACTGACACCATGGGAACTGTCACCATGAGCACTATCAACGTGAGCACAATAACCATGGGCACTGTCACCGTGAGCAATATCACCATGAACACTGTCACCGTGTGCACTGTCAACATGGGAAATGTCACCATGGGAACTGTCACCATGGGCAGGGTCACCATGAGCACTCTCACCATGGGCACTCTCACGATGGACACTGTCACCATGAGCACTATCGTCATGGGCACTGCCAGCATAAGGAATTTCACCATGGGAACTCCAGCCATGTACACCGCCAGCATGAGCACAGTCACCATAGTCAGTGTTACCATGAGCACTATCACCATGAGAACTTTAACCATGAGCACTATCATCAAGGGCACTGTCACTGCGAGCATTATCACCGTGAGCACTATCACCGTGGGCACTGTCACCATGCGAACTGTCACCATGAGCACTGTCACCATGGGCAATGTCACCATGAGCACTGTCACCGTGAGCACTGTCACCATGAGCACTGTCTCCGTGGGCATTGTAACCATGAGCACTGTCGTCATGGGCACTGTCACCATGCGAAATGCCACCATGAGCTCTATCACCGAGGGCACCTTCACAATGAGCACTGTCACCATGGGCACTGGATCCATGGGAACTGTCACAATGGGCACTATCACGGTGAGCACTATCACCATGGGAACTGTCACCATGGGAACGGTCACCATGGGCATTGTCAAGATGAGCACTGTCACCATGGGAACTCTCACAATGAGCACTGTCACCGTGGGCACTGTCAACATGAGCACTGTCACCATGGAAATGGTCATCATGGGCGCTGTCACCATGGGCACTGTCACCATGGACACTGTCACCATGAGCACTACCATCATGGGCAGTTCCACCATAACAGTTGTACCATGGGAACTCGAACCATGTACACCTCCAACATGAGCACGGTCACCATGGGCAGGGTCAACATGAGCACTGTCACCATGGGCACTTTCAACAGGGGCAGTGTCACCATGCAAACTGCCACCATGAGCACTATCACCATGAGCACTATCACCAAGGGCACTGTCACTGTGAGCACTATCACCATGGGCACTGTCACCATGGGCATTGTCATCATGAGCACTGTCATCATGGGCACTGTCACCATGGGGACTGTCACCATTAGCACTGTCTCTGTGGACACTATCCCCGTGAGCACTATCACAATGGGCACTGGCAGCATAGGCACTGTCACCATGGACACTGTCACCATGAAAACTATCATCATGGGCAGTGCCACCATAAGGAATTTCACCATGGGAACTCCAACTATGTACACCGCCAGCATGAGCACAGTCACAATGGGCAGTGTCACCATGATCACTGCCACCATGGGCACTTTCAACATGGGCCCTGTCACCATGCGAACTATCTCCATGAGCACTATCACCGTGAGCAATGTCACCATGAGCATAGTCACCATGGGCACTGTCACAATGAGCACTGTCACCATGGGCACTGTAACCATGGGGACTTTCACCCTGAGCACTATCACCCTGAGCACTATCACCATGGGCAGGGTCACCATGAGCAATATCACCATGGGAACTGTCACCATGAGCACTATTAACATGTGTACTATCACCAAGGGCACTGTCACCATGAGCACTATTACCATGAGCACTGTCACAGTTGGCACTGTCACCATGTGCACTGTCATCATGGACACTGTCACCATGGGAACTGTCACCATTAGAACTCTCAATGTAGGCATTATCAACATGAGCACTATCACAATGGGCACTGTCACCATAGGCACTGTCACCGTGCACACTGTCACCATGAACACTATCATCATGGGCAGTGCCACCATAAGGAATTTCACCATGGGAACTCCAACTATGTACACCGCCAGCATGAGCACAGTCACAATGGGCAGTGTCACCATGATCACTGCAACCATGGGCACTTTCAACATGGGCCCTGTCACCATGCGAACTATCTCCATGAGCACTATCACCATGAGCAATGTCACCATGAGCATAGTCACCATGGGCACTGTCACAATGAGCACTGTCACCATGGGCACTGTAACCATGGGGACTTTCACCCTGAGCACTATCACCGTGAGCACTATCACCAAGGGCAGGGTCACCGTGAGCAATATCACCATGGGCACTGTCACCGTGAGCACTATTAACATGTGTACTATCACCAAAGGCACTGTCACCATGAGCACTATCACCATGAGCACTGTCACCATTGGCACTGTCACCATGAACACTGTCATCATGGGCACTGTCACCATGGGAACTGTCACCATTAGAACTCTCACTGTAGGCATTATCAACATGAGCACTATCACAATGGGCACTGTCACCATAGGCACTGTCACCGTGCACACTGTCACCATGAACACTATCATCATGGGCAGTGCCACCATAAGGAATTTCACCATGGGAACTCCAACCATGTATACCACAAGCATGAGCATAGTCACCATGGGCAGTGTCACCATGGGAACTGTCACCATTAGAACTGTCACCGTGGGCAATGTCACCATGAGCACTGTCACCATGAGAACTGTCACCGTGGGCAATGTCACCATGAGCACTGTCACCGTGGACACTGTCACCATGGGAACTGTCACCATGAGCACTATCACCGTGAGGACTATAACCATGGGCACTGTCACCGTGAGCAATATCACCATGAACACTGTAACCATGGGAAATGTCACCGTGGGCACTGTCAGCATGTGCACTGTCAACATGAGCACTGTCACCATGGGAAATGTCACCATGGGCACTGTCACCATAGGCAGTGTCATCATGAGCACAGTCACCATGGGCACTCTCACGATGGACACTGTCACCATGAGCACTATCATCATGGGCAGTGCCACCATGAGGAATTTCACCATGGGAACTCCAATCATGTACACCGCCAGCATGAGCACAGTCACCATGGCAGTGTCACCATGAGGACTGTCGCCATGGGCACTTTCAACATGGGCACTGTCACTATGGGAACTGTCACTAAAAGCACAGTCACCATGCGCACTGTCACCAGGGACACTGTCACCATGGGCACTCTCACCATGGGCAATGTCACCATGGATGCTGTCACCATGGGCATGGTCAACATGATCATTGTCACCATGGGCAGTGTCACCATGAGCACTATTACCATGCGCACTATCACCATGAGCACTATCACCGTGAACACTGTCACCATGAGCACTGTCACCATGAACACTATCACCAATGGCACTGTCACTGTGAGCAGTGTCACCGTGAGCACTGTCACCGTGTGCACTGTCACAATGAGCACTATCACCATGGGAACTATGACCATAGGAATGGTCACCATGGGCACTGTCAAGATGAGCACTGTCACCATGGGAACTCTCACCATGAGCACTGTCACCATGGGAAATGTCACCATGGGCACTATCATCATGGGCAGGAGCCACCATGAGGAGTTTCACCATGAGAACTCCAACCATGTATACCGCCAGCTTTAGGACAGTAACCATGGGCTGTGTCACCGTGAGCGCTGTTACCATGGGCACTGTCACCAGGCGAACTGTCACCATGAGCACTGTCACCGTGGGCAAGGTCACCATGAGAACTGTCACCGTGGGCAATGTCACCATGGGAACTGTCACCGTGAGCACTATCACCGTGAGCACTCTAACCAATGGCAGTGTCACCGTGAGCAATATCACCATGAACACTGTCACAGTGGGCACTGTTTCCGTGTGCACTGTCAACATGAGCACTGTCACTGTGTGCACTGTCACCATGAGCACTATCATCATGGGCACTCTCACGATGGACACTGTCACCATGGGCAGTGCCACCATGAGGAATTTCACCTTGGGAACTCCAACCATGTACACTGCCAGCATGAGCATAGTCACCATGGGCACTGTCACCGTGAGCAGTGTCACCATGGGCACTTTCAACATGGCCACTCTCACCTGGGCACTGTCACCGTGGACACTGTTATCATGAACTCTGTTACCATGGGAAATGTCACCATGAGCACTGTCATCTTGGGAACTGCCACGATTGACACTGCCACCATGAGAACTGTAACCATTGGCACTGCCACAGTGAGCACTTTCACTGTGAGCACTGTCACCATGGGAACTGTCACCATGTGCACTGTCACCATGTGCACTGTCAACATGAGCACTGTCACCATGGGAAATGTCACCATGGGCAGTGTCACCATGGGCACTGTCACCATGGGAAGTGTCACCATGAGCACTATTACCATGAGCACTATCACCATGAGCACTATCACCAAGGGCAGTGTCACTGTGTTCACTATCACCGTGAGCACTATCACCATGGGCAGTGTCACCGTGAGCACTGTCACCGTGGTGATTGTCACTATGTACACTGTCACCATGAGCACTGTCACCATGAGCACTATCAACATGGGCATTGCCACCATAAGGAATTTCCCCATGGGAACTCCAACCATGTACACTGCCAGCATGAGCAGAGTCATCATGGGCAGTGTCACCTTGAGCACTATCACCATGAGCACTGTCACCATGAGCACTGTCAACGTGGGCACTGTAACCATGGGAACTGTCACCATGAGCACAATCACCGTGAGGACTATAACCATAGGAATGGTCACCATGGGCACTGTCAAGATGAGCACTGTCACCATGGGAACTCTCACCATGAGCACTGTCACCATGGGAAATGTCACCATGGGCACTATCATCATGGGCAGGAGCCACCATGAGGAGTTTCACCATGAGAACTCCAACCATGTATACCGCCAGCTTTAGGACAGTAACCATGGGCTGTGTCACCGTGAGCGCTGTTACCATGGGCACTGTCACCAGGCGAACTGTCACCATGAGCACTGTCACCATGGGCAATGTCACCATGGGAACTGTCACCATGAGCACTATCACCGTGAGCACTCTAACCATGGGCAGTGTCACCGTGAGCAATATCACCATGAACACTGTCACAGTGGGCACTGTTTCCGTGTGCACTGTCAACATGAGCACTGTCACTGTGTGTACTGTCACCATGAGCACTGTCATCATGGGCACTCTCACGATGGACACTGTCACCATGGGCAGTGCCACCATGAGGAATTTCACCTTGGGAACTCCAACCATGTACACTGCCAGCATGAGCATAGTCACCATGGGCACTGTCATCGTGAGCAGTGTCACCATGGCCACTTTCAACATGGCCACTCTCACCTGGGCACTGTCACCATGGACACTGTTATCATGAACTCTGTTACCATGGGAAATGTCACCATGAGCACTGTCATCTTGGGAACAGCCACCATTGACACTGCCACCCTGTGCACTGTAACCATTGGCACTGCCACAGTGAGCACTGTCACCATGGGCAATTTCAACATGGCCACTGTCACCATGGGCACTGTCACCATGGGAACTCTCACCATGAGCACTGTCACCATGGGAAATGTCACTATGGGAAGTGTCACCTTGGGCACTGTCACCATGGGCAGTGTCACCATGAGCACTATTACCATGAGCACTATCACCATGATCACTATCACCATGGGCACTGTCACCATGAGCACTATTACCATAGGTACTATCACCAAGGGCACTGTCACCGTGAGCACTGTCACCATGAGCACTGTCACCGTAGACACTGTCACCATGAACAATCTCATCATGGGCAGTGCCACCATAAGGAATTTCAGCATGGGAACTCCAACCATCTATACCACCAGCATGAGCATTGTCACCATGGGCAGTGTCACCATGAGCACTGCCACCATGGGCACAGTCACCATGCGAACTATCACCATGAGCACTATCACCATGAGCAATATTACCATGAACACTATCACCAAGGGCACTGTCAACGTGAGCATTAGCACCGTGAGCACTATCACCATGAGCACTGTCACCGTGAGCACTGTCACCGTGGGCACTGTCACCGTGTGCACTGTCAACATGAGCACTGTCACCATGGGAAATGTCACCATGGGCAACGTCACCATGGGCAGTGTCACAATGAGCACTGTCACCATGGGCACTTTCAACATGGGCACTGTCAGCATGCGAACTATCACCATGAGCACTATCACCATGAGCAGTACTACCATGAGCACTATCAGAAAGGGCACTGTCAACGTGAGCACTATCACCGTGCGCACTACCACCATGGGCAGTGTCACCGTGAACAATATCACCATGGGCAGTGTCACCGTGAGCCCTATTACCATGGGAACTATCACCAAGGGCACTGTCACTGTGAGCACTGTCACCATGAGCACTGTCACCGTGGGCACTATCAACATGAGCACTGTCTCCATGGGCACTGTCACCATGGGAACTATCACCATGAGAACTGTCACCGTGGGCAATGTCACCATGAGCACAGTCACCATGAGAACTGTCACCGTGGGCAATGTCACCATGAGCACTGTCACCGTGGGCACTGTCACCATGGGAACTGTCACCATGAGCACTATCACCATGAGGACTATAACCATGGGCACTGTCACCGTGAGCAATATCACCATGAACACCGTAACCATGGGAAATGTCACCGTGGGCACTGTCACCATGTGCACTGTCAACATGAGCACTGTCAACATGAGCACTGTCACCATGGGCACTGTCACCATGGGCAGTGTCATCATGAGCACTGTCACCACGGGCACTCTCACGATGGACAATGTCACCTTGAGCACTATCATCATGGGCAGTGCCACCATGAGGAATTTCACCATGGGAACTCCAATCATGTACACCGCCAGCATGAGCACAGTCACCATGGCAGTGTCACCATGAGCAATGTCACCATGGGCACTTTCAACATGGGCACTGTCACCATGGACACTGTCATCATGAGCTCTGTTACCATGGGAAATGTCACCATGAGCACTGTCACCATGGGAACTGTCACCATGAGCACTATCAACGTGAGCACAATAACCATGGGCACTGTCACCGTGAGCAATATCACCATGAACACTGTCACCGTGTGCACTGTCAACATGGGAAATGTCACCATGGGAACTGTAACCATGGGCAGGGTCACCATGAGCACTGTCACCATGGGCACTCTCACGATGGACACTGTCACCATGAGCACTATCATCATGGGCACTGCCAGTATAAGGAATTTCACCATGGGAACTCCAGCCATGTACACCGCCAGCATGAGCACAGACACCATGGTCAGTGTTACCATGAGCACTATCACCATGAGAACTTTAACCATGAGCACTATCATCAAGGGCACTGTCACTGCGAGCATTATCACTGTGAGCACTATCACCGTGGGCACTGTCACCATGCGAACTGTCACCATGAGCACTGTCACCATGGGCAATGTCACCATGAGCACTGTCACCGTGAGCACTCTCACCATGAGAACTGTCTCCGTGGGCATTGTAACCATGAGCACTGTCGTCATGGGCACTGTCACCATGCGAAATGCCACCATGAGCTCTATCACCGAGGGCACTGTCACAATGAGCACTGTCACCATGGGCACTGGATCCATGGGAATTGTCACAAAGGGCACTATCACGGTGAGCACTATCACAGTGGGAACTGTCACCATGGGAACTCTCACCATGAGCACTGTCACCGTGGGCACTGTCAACATGAGCACTGTCACCATGGGCAGTGTCACCATTGGCACTATCAACGTGATCACTATCACCATGGGCAGTGTCACTGTGAGAAATATCACCATGGGCACTGTCACCGTGAGCACTATTACCATGGGTACTATCACCAAGGGCACTGTCACCATCAGCACTGTCACCATGAGCACTGTCACCGTGGGCACTGTCACCTTGAGCACTGTCATAATGGGCACTGTCACCATGGGAACTCTCTCCATTAGCACTGTCACCATGGGAAATGTCACCATGGGCACTATCACTATAGGCACTGTCACTATGGGCAGTTTCATCATGGGCACTTTCAACATGGCCACTGTCACCATGGGCGCTGTCACCATGGACACTGTCATTATGAGCTCTGTTACCATGGGAAATGTCACCATGAGCACTGTCATCTTGGAAACCGCCACCGTGGACACTGCCACCATGAACAATGTTACCATTGGCATTGCCACAGTGAGCACGGTCACCATGAGCACTGTCACCATGGGAACTGTCACCATGTGCACTGTCACCATGAGAAAAGTCACTATCGGCAGTGTCACCATGGGCAGTGTCACCATGAGCACTATTAACATGAGCACTATCACCGTGAGCACTATCACCATGGGCAGTGTCAACCGTGAGCAATATCACCATAGGCACTGTCACCGTGACCCCTATTACCATGGGTACTATCACCAAGGGCATTGTCACCGTGAGCACTGTCATCATGGGCACTGTCACCATGGGGACTGTCACCATTAGCACTGTCTCTGTGGACACGATCACCGTGAGCACTATCACAATGGGCACTGGCAGCATAGGCACTGTCACCATGGACTCTGTCACCATGAAAACTATCATCATGGGCAGTGCCACCATAAGGAATTTCACCATGGGAACTCCAACTATGTACACCGCCAGCATGAGCACAGTCACAATGGGCAGTGTCACCATGATAACTGCGACCATGGGCACTTTCAACATGGGCACAGTCACCATGCGAACTATCACCATGAGGACTATCACCATGAGTAATATTACCATGAACACTATCACCAAGGGCACTGTCAACATGAGCACTATCACCGTAAGCACTATCACCATGAGCACTGTCACCGTGAGCACTGTCACCGTGGGCACTGTCACTGTGTGCACTGTCACCATGGGCAATTTCAACATGGCCACTATCACCATGAGCAATGTCACCATGAGCATAGTCACCATGGGCACTGTCACAATGAACACTGTCACAATGGGCACTGTAACCATGGGGACTTTCACCCTGAGCACTATCACCGTGAGCACTATCACCATGGGCAGGGTCACCGTGAGCAATATCACCATGGGCACTGTCACCGTGAGCACTATTAACATGTGTACTATCACCAAGGGCACTGTCACCATGAGCACTGTCATCATGGGCACTGTCACCATGGGAACTGTCACCATTAGAACTCTCACTGTAGGCATTATCAACATGAGCACTATCACAATGGGCACTGTCACCATAGGCACTGTCACCGTGCACACTGTCACCATGAACACTATCATCATAGGCAGTGCCACCATAAGGAATTTCACCATGGGAACTCCAACCATGTATACCACAAGCATGAGCATAGTCACCATGGGCAGTGTCACCATGAGCACTGCCACCATGGGCACTTTCAACATGGGCACAGTCACAATGCGAACTATCACCATGAGGACTATCACCATGAGTAATATTACCATGAACACTATCACCAAGGGCACTGTCAACATGAGCACTATCACCGTAAGCACTATCACCATGAGCACTGTCACCGTGAGCACTGTCACCGTGGGCACTGTCACTGTGTGCACTGTCACCATGGGCAATTTCAACATGGCCACTGTCACCATGGGCACTGTCACCATGGACACTGTCATCATGAGCTCTGTTACCAAGGGAAATGTCACCATGAGCACTGTCATCTTGGGAACTGCCACCATGGACACTGCCACCTTGTGCACTGTAACCATTGGCACTGCCACAGTGAGCACTGTCACCGTGAGCACTGTCACCATGGGCACTGTCACCATGTGCACTGTCACCGTGAGCACTGTCACCATGAGCAGTATTACCATGCGTACTATCACCAAGGGCACTGTCACCATGAGCACTGTCACTGTGGGCATTGTCACCATGAGCACTGTCATCATGGGCACTGTCACCATAGAAACTGTCACAATGAGCACTGTCACTGTGGGCACTATCACCATGGACACTGTCAGCATAGGCACTGTCACCATGGAGACTGTCACCATGAGCACTATCATCATGGGCAGTGCTACCATAAGGAATTTCACCATTGGAACTCCAACCATGGACACCGCCAGCATGAGCACAGCCACCATGGGCAGTGTCACCATGAGCACTGCCACCATGGGCACTTTCAACATGGGCACTGTCAGCATGCGAACTATCACCATGAGCACTATCAGCATGAGCAGTACTACCATGAGCACTATCAGAAAGGGCACTGTCAACGTGAGCACTATCACCGTGAGCACTATCACCATGGGCAGTGTCACCGTGAACAATATCACCATGGGCAGTGTCACCGTGAGCCCTATTACCATGGGAACTATCACCAAGGGCACTGTCACTGTGAGCACTGTCACCATGAGCACTGTCACCGTGGGCACTATCAACATGAGCACTGTCACCATGGGCACTGTCACTATGGGAACTATCACCATGAGAACTGTCACCGTGGGCACTGTCACCATGGGAACTGTCACCATGAGCACTATCACCATGAGGACTATAACCATGGGCACTGTCACCGTGAGCAATATCACCATGAACACTGTAACCATGGGAAATGTCACCGTGGGCACTGTCACCATGTGCACTGTCAACATGAGCACTGTCAACATGAGCACTATCACCATGGGCACTGTCACCATGGGCAGTGTCATCATGAGCACTGTCACCATGGGCACTCTCACGATGGACAATGTCACCTTGAGCACTATCATCATGGGCAATGCCACCATGAGGAATTTCACCATGGGAACTCCAATCATGTACACCGCCAGCATGAGCACAGTCACCATGGCAGTGTCACCATGAGCAATGTCACCATGGGCACTTTCAACATGGGCACTTTCACCATGGACACTGTCATCATGAGCTCTGTTACCATGGGAAATGTCACCATGAGCACTGACACCATGGGAACTGTCACCATCAGCACTATCAACGTGAGCACAATAACCATGGGCACTGTCACCGTGAGCAATATCACCATGAACACTGTCACCGTGTGCACTGTCAACATGGGAAATGTCACCATGGGAACTGTCACTATGGGCAGGGTCACCATGAGCACTGTCACCATGGGCACTCTCACGATGGACACTGTCACCATGAGCACTATCATCATGGGCACTGCCAGCATAAGGAATTTCACCATGGGAACTCCAGCCATGTACACCGCCAGCATGAGCAGTCACCATAGTCAGTGTTACCATGAGCACTATCACCATGAGAACTTTAACCATGAGCACTATCATCAAGGGCACTGTCACTGCGAGCATTATCACCGTGAGCACTATCACCGTGGGCACTGTCACCATGCGAACTGTCACCATGAGCACTGTCACCATGGGCAATGTCACCATGAGCACTGTCACCGTGAGCACTGTCACCATGAGCACTGTCTCCGTGGGCATTGTAACCATGAGCACTGTCGTCATGGGCACTGTCACCATGCGAAATGCCACCATGAGCTCTATCACCGAGGGCACCTTCACAATGAGCACTGTCACCATGGGCACTGGATCCATGGGAACTGTCACAATGGGCACTATCACGGTGAGCACTATCTCCATGGGAACTGTCACCATGGGAACGGTCACCATGGGCATTGTCAAGATGAGCACTGTCACCATGGGAACTCTCACAATGAGCACTGTCACCGTGGGCACTGTCAACATGAGCACTGTCACCATGGAAATGGTCATCATGGGCGCTGTCACCATGGGCACTGTCACCATGGACACTGTCACCATGAGCACTACCATCATGGGCAGTTCCACCATAACAGTTGTACCATGGGAACTCGAACCATGTACACCTCCAACATGAGCACGGTCACCATGGGCAGGGTCAACATGAGCACTGTCACCATGGGCACTTTCAACAGGGGCAGTGTCACCATGCAAACTGCCACCATGAGCACTATCACCATGAGCACTATCACCAAGGGCACTGTCACTGTGAGCACTATCACCATGGGCATTGTCACCATGGGCATTGTCATCATGAGCACTGTCATCATGGGCACTGTCACCATGGGGACTGTCACCATTAGCACTGTCTCTGTGGACACTATCCCCGTGAGCACTATCACAATGGGCACTGGCAGCATAGGCACTGTCACCATGGACACTGTCACCATGAAAACTATCATCATGGGCAGTGCCACCATAAGGAATTTCACCATGGGAACTCCAACTATGTACACCGCCAGCATGAGCACAGTCACAATGGGCAGTGTCACCATGATCACTGCCACCATGGGCACTTTCAACATGGGCCCTGTCACCATGCGAACTATCTCCATGAGCACTATCACCGTGAGCAATGTCACCATGAGCATAGTCACCATGGGCACTGTCACAATGAGCACTGTCACCATGGGCACTGTAACCATGGGGACTTTCACCCTGAGCACTATCACCCTGAGCACTATCACCATGGGCAGGGTCACCATGAGCAATATCACCATGGGAACTGTCACCATGAGCACTATTAACATGTGTACTATCACCAAGGGCACTGTCACCATGAGCACTATTACCATGAGCACTGTCACAGTTGGCACTGTCACCATGTGCACTGTCATCATGGACACTGTCACCATGGGAACTGTCACCATTAGAACTCTCAATGTAGGCATTATCAACATGAGCACTATCACAATGGGCACTGTCACCATAGGCACTGTCACCGTGCACACTGTCACCATGAACACTATCATCATGGGCAGTGCCACCATAAGGAATTTCACCATGGGAACTCCAACTATGTACACCGCCAGCATGAGCACAGTCACAATGGGCAGTGTCACCATGATCACTGCAACCATGGGCACTTTCAACATGGGCCCTGTCACCATGCGAACTATCTCCATGAGCACTATCACCATGAGCAATGTCACCATGAGCATAGTCACCATGGGCACTGTCACAATGAGCACTGTCACCATGGGCACTGTAACCATGGGGACTTTCACCCTGAGCACTATCACCGTGAGCACTATCACCAAGGGCAGGGTCACCGTGAGCAATATCACCATGGGCACTGTCACCGTGAGCACTATTAACATGTGTACTATCACCAAAGGCACTGTCACCATGAGCACTATCACCATGAGCACTGTCACCATTGGCACTGTCACCATGAACACTGTCATCATGGGCACTGTCACCATGGGAACTGTCACCATTAGAACTCTCACTGTAGGCATTATCAACATGAGCACTATCACAATGGGCACTGTCACCATAGGCACTGTCACCGTGCACACTGTCACCATGAACACTATCATCATGGGCAGTGCCACCATAAGGAATTTCACCATGGGAACTCCAACCATGTATACCACAAGCATGAGCATAGTCACCATGGGCAGTGTCACCATGGGAACTGTCACCATTAGAACTGTCACCGTGGGCAATGTCACCATGAGCACTGTCACCATGAGAACTGTCACCGTGGGCAATGTCACCATGAGCACTGTCACCGTGGACACTGTCACCATGGGAACTGTCACCATGAGCACTATCACCGTGAGGACTATAACCATGGGCACTGTCACCGTGAGCAATATCACCATGAACACTGTAACCATGGGAAATGTCACCGTGGGCACTGTCAGCATGTGCACTGTCAACATGAGCACTGTCACCATGGGAAATGTCACCATGGGCACTGTCACCATAGGCAGTGTCATCATGAGCACAGTCACCATGGGCACTCTCACGATGGACACTGTCACCATGAGCACTATCATCATGGGCAGTGCCACCATGAGGAATTTCACCATGGGAACTCCAATCATGTACACCGCCAGCATGAGCACAGTCACCATGGCAGTGTCACCATGAGGACTGTCGCCATGGGCACTTTCAACATGGGCACTGTCACTATGGGAACTGTCACTAAAAGCACAGTCACCATGCGCACTGTCACCAGGGACACTGTCACCATGGGCACTCTCACCATGGGCAATGTCACCATGGATGCTGTCACCATGGGCATGGTCAACATGATCATTGTCACCATGGGCAGTGTCACCATGAGCACTATTACCATGCGCACTATCACCATGAGCACTATCACCGTGAACACTGTCACCATGAGCACTGTCACCATGAACACTATCACCAATGGCACTGTCACTGTGAGCAGTGTCACCGTGAGCACTGTCACCGTGTGCACTGTCACAATGAGCACTATCACCATGGGAACTATGACCATAGGAATGGTCACCATGGGCACTGTCAAGATGAGCACTGTCACCATGGGAACTCTCACCATGAGCACTGTCACCATGGGAAATGTCACCATGGGCACTATCATCATGGGCAGGAGCCACCATGAGGAGTTTCACCATGAGAACTCCAACCATGTATACCGCCAGCTTTAGGACAGTAACCATGGGCTGTGTCACCGTGAGCGCTGTTACCATGGGCACTGTCACCAGGCAAACTGTCACCATGAGCACTGTCACCGTGGGCAATGTCACCATGAGAACTGTCACCGTGGGCAATGTCACCATGGGAACTGTCACCGTGAGCACTATCACCGTGAGCACTCTAACCATGGGCAGTGTCACCGTGAGCAATATCACCATGAACACTGTCACAGTGGGCACTGTTTCCGTGTGCACTGTCAACATGAGCACTGTCACTGTGTGCACTGTCACCATGAGCACTATCATCATGGGCACTCTCACGATGGACACTGTCACCATGGGCAGTGCCACCATGAGGAATTTCACCTTGGGAACTCCAACCATGTACACTGCCAGCATGAGCATAGTCACCATGGGCACTGTCACCGTGAGCAGTGTCACCATGGGCACTTTCAACATGGCCACTCTCACCTGGGCACTGTCACCGTGGACACTGTTATCATGAACTCTGTTACCATGGGAAATGTCACCATGAGCACTGTCATCTTGAGAACTGCCACGATTGACACTGCCACCATGAGAACTGTAACCATTGGCACTGCCACAGTGAGCACTTTCACTGTGAGCACTGTCACCATGGGAACTGTCACCATGTGCACTGTCACCATGTGCACTGTCAACATGAGCACTGTCACCATGGGAAATGTCACCATGGGCAGTGTCACCATGGGCACTGTCACCATGGGAAGTGTCACCATGAGCACTATTACCATGAGCACTATCACCATGAGCACTATCACCAAGGGCAGTGTCACTGTGTTCACTATCACCGTGAGCACTATCACCATGGGCAGTGTCACCGTGAGCACTGTCACCGTGGTGATTGTCACTATGTACACTGTCACCATGAGCACTGTCACCATGAGCACTATCAACATGGGCATTGCCACCATAAGGAATTTCCCCATGGGAACTCCAACCATGTACACTGCCAGCATGAGCAGAGTCATCATGGGCAGTGTCACCTTGAGCACTATCACCATGAGCACTGTCACCATGAGCACTGTCACCGTGGGCACTGTAACCATGGGAACTGTCACCATGAGCACAATCACCGTGAGGACTATAACCATAGGAATGGTCACCATGGGCACTGTCAAGATGAGCACTGTCACCATGGGAACTCTCACCATGAGCACTGTCACCATGGGAAATGTCACCATGGGCACTATCATCATGGGCAGGAGCCACCATGAGGAGTTTCACCATGAGAACTCCAGCCATGTATACCGCCAGCTTTAGGACAGTAACCATGGGCTGTGTCACCGTGAGCGCTGTTACCATGGGCACTGTCACCAGGCGAACTGTCACCATGCGCACTGTCACCGTGGGCAATGTCACCATGGGAACTGTCACCATGAGCACTATCACCGTGAGCACTCTAACCATGGGCAGTGTCACCGTGAGCAATATCACCATGAACACTGTCACAGTGGGCACTGTTTCCGTGTGCACTGTCAACATGAGCACTGTCACTGTGTGTACTGTCACCATGAGCACTGTCATCATGGGCACTCTCACGATGGACACTGTCACCATGGGCAGTGCCACCATGAGGAATTTCACCTTGGGAACTCCAACCATGTACACTGCCAGCATGAGCATAGTCACCATGGGCACTGTCACCGTGAGCAGTGTCACCATGGGCACTTTCAACATGGCCACTCTCACCTGGGCACTGTCACCGTGGACACTGTTATCATGAACTCTGTTACCATGGGAAATGTCACCATGAGCACTGTCATCTTGGGAACAGCCACCATTGACACTGCCACCCTGTGCACTGTAACCATTGGCACTGCCACAGTGAGCACTGTCACCATGGGCAATTTCAACATGGCCACTGTCACCATGGGCACTGTCACCATGGGAACTCTCACCATGAGCACTGTCACCATGGGAAATGTCACTATGGGAAGTGTCACCTTGGGCACTGTCACCATGGGCAGTGTCACCATGAGCACTATTACCATGAGCACTATCACCATGATCACTATCACCATGGGCACTGTCACCATGAGCACTATTACCATAGGTACTATCACCAAGGGCACTGTCACCGTGAGCACTGTCACCATGAGCACTGTCACCGTAGACACTGTCACCATGAACAATCTCATCATGGGCAGTGCCACCATAAGGAATTTCAGCATGGGAACTCCAACCATCTATACCACCAGCATGAGCATAGTCACCATGGGCAGTGTCACCATGAGCACTGCCACCATGGGCACAGTCACCATGCGAACTATCACCATGGGCACTATCACCATGAGCAATATTACCATGAACACTATCACCAAGGGCACTGTCAACGTGAGCATTAGCACCGTGAGCACTATCACCATGAGCACTGTCACCGTGAGCACTGTCACCGTGGGCACTGTCACCGTGTGCACTGTCAACATGAGCACTGTCACCATGGGAAATGTCACCATGGGCAACGTCACCATGGGCAGTGTCACAATGAGCACTGTCACCATGGGCACTTTCAACATGGGCACTGTCAGCATGCGAACTATCACCATGAGCACTATCACCATGAGCAGTACTACCATGAGCACTATCAGAAAGGGCACTGTCAACGTGAGCACTATCACCGTGAGCACTACCACCATGGGCAGTGTCACCGTGAACAATATCACCATGGGCAGTGTCACCGTGAGCCCTATTACCATGGGAACTATCACCAAGGGCACTGTCACTGTGAGCACTGTCACCATGAGCACTGTCACCGTGGGCACTATCAACATGAGCACTGTCACCATGGGCACTGTCACCATGGGAACTCTCACCATGAGCACTGTCACCATGGGAAATGTCACTATGGGCAGTGTCACCTTGGGCACTGTCACCATGGGCAGTGTCACCATGAGCACTATTACCATGAGCACTATCACCATGATCACTATCACCATGGGCACTGTCACCATGAGCACTATTACCATAGGTACTATCACCAAGGGCACTGTCACCGTGAGCACTGTCACCATGAGCACTGTCACCGTAGACACTGTCACCAGGAACAATCTCATCATGGGCAGTGCCACCATAAGGAATTTCAGCATGGGAACTCCAACCATCTATACCACCAGCATGAGCATAGTCACCATGGGCAGTGTCACCATGAGCACTGCCACCTTGGGCACTTTCAAAATGGGCACAGTCACCATGCGAACTATCACCATGAGCACTATCACCATGAGCAATATTACCATGAACACTATCACCAAGGGCACTGTCAACGTGAGCATTAGCACCGTGAGCACTATCACCATGAGCACTGTCACCATGAGCACTGTCACCATGAGCAGTATTACCATGCGTACTATCACCAAGGGCACTGTCACCATGAGCACTGTCACTGTGGGCATTGTCACCATGAGCACTGTCATCATGGGCACTGTCACCATAGAAACTGTCACAATGAGCACTGTCACTGTGGGCACTATCACCATGGACACTGTCAGCATAGGCACTGTCACCATGGAGACTGTCACCATGAGCACTATCATCATGGGCAGTGCTTCCATAAGGAATTTCACCATTGGAACTCCAACCATGGACACCGCCAGCATGAGCACAGCCACCATGGGCAGTGTCACCATGAGCACTGCCACCATGGGCACTTTCAACATGGGCACTGTCAGCATGCGAACTATCACCATGAGCACTATCAGCATGAGCAGTACTACCATGAGCACTATCAGAAAGGGCACTGTCAACGTGAGCACTATCACCGTGAGCACTATCACCATGGGCAGTGTCACCGTGAACAATATCACCATGGGCAGTGTCACCGTGAGCCCTATTACCATGGGAACTATCACCAAGGGCACTGTCACTGTGAGCACTGTCACCATGAGCACTGTCACCGTGGGCACTATCAACATGAGCACTGTCACCATGGGCACTGTCACTATGGGAACTATCACCATGAGAACTCTCACCGTGGGCACTGTCACCATGGGAACTGTCACCATGAGCACTATCACCATGAGGACTATAACCATGGGCACTGTCACCATGAGCAATATCACCATGAACACTGTAACCATGGGAAATGTCACCGTGGGCACTGTCACCATGTGCACTGTCAACATGAGCACTGTCACCATGGGCACTGTCACCATGGGCAGTGTCATCATGAGCACTGTCACCATGGGCACTCTCACGATGGACAATGTCACCTTGAGCACTATCATCATGGGCAATGCCACCATGAGGAATTTCACCATGGGAACTGCAATCATGTACACCGCCAGCATGAGCACAGTCACCATGGCAGTGTCACCATGAGCAATGTCACCATGGGCACTTTCAACATGGGCACTTTCACCATGGACACTGTCATCATGAGCTCTGTTACCATGGGAAATGTCACCATGAGCACTGACACCATGAGAACTGTCACCATGAGCACTATCAACGTGAGCACAATAACCATGGGCACTGTCACCGTGAGCAATATCACCATGAACACTGTCACCGTGTGCACTGTCAACATGGGAAATGTCACCATGGGAACTGTCACTATGGGCAGGGTCACCATGAGCACTGTCACCATGGGCACTCTCACGATGGACACTGTCACCATGAGCACTATCATCATGGGCACTGCCAGCATAAGGAATTTCACCATGGGAACTCCAGCCATGTACACCGCCAGCATGAGCAGTCACCATAGTCAGTGTTACCATGAGCACTATCACCATGAGAACTTTAACCATGAGCACTATCATCAAGGGCACTGTCACTGCGAGCATTATCACCGTGAGCACTATCACCGTGGGCACTGTCACCATGCGAACTGTCACCATGAGCACTGTCACCATGGGCAATGTCACCATGAGCACTGTCACCGTGAGCACTGTCACCATGAGCACTGTCTCCGTGGGCATTGTAACCATGAGCACTGTCGTCATGGGCACTGTCACCATGCGAAATGCCACCATGAGCTCTATCACCGAGGGCACCTTCACAATGAGCACTGTCACCATGGGCACTGGATCCATGGGAACTGTCACAATGGGCACTATCACGGTGAGCACTATCTCCATGGGAACTGTCACCATGGGAACGGTCACCATGGGCATTGTCAAGATGAGCACTGTCACCATGGGAACTCTCACAATGAGCACTGTCACCGTGGGCACTGTCAACATGAGCACTGTCACCATGGAAATGGTCATCATGGGCGCTGTCACCATGGGCACTGTCACCATGGACACTGTCACCATGAGCACTACCATCATGGGCAGTTCCACCATAACAGTTGTACCATGGGAACTCGAACCATGTACACCTCCAACATGAGCACGGTCACCATGGGCAGGGTCAACATGAGCACTGTCACCATGGGCACTTTCAACAGGGGCAGTGTCACCATGCAAACTGCCACCATGAGCACTATCACCATGAGCACTATCACCAAGGGCACTGTCACTGTGAGCACTATCACCATGGGCATTGTCACCATGGGCATTGTCATCATGAGCACTGTCATCATGGGCACTGTCACCATGGGGACTGTCACCATTAGCACTGTCTCTGTGGACACTATCCCCGTGAGCACTATCACAATGGGCACTGGCAGCATAGGCACTGTCACCATGGACACTGTCACCATGAAAACTATCATCATGGGCAGTGCCACCATAAGGAATTTCACCATGGGAACTCCAACTATGTACACCGCCAGCATGAGCACAGTCACAATGGGCAGTGTCACCATGATCACTGCCACCATGGGCACTTTCAACATGGGCCCTGTCACCATGCGAACTATCTCCATGAGCACTATCACCGTGAGCAATGTCACCATGAGCATAGTCACCATGGGCACTGTCACAATGAGCACTGTCACCATGGGCACTGTAACCATGGGGACTTTCACCCTGAGCACTATCACCCTGAGCACTATCACCATGGGCAGGGTCACCATGAGCAATATCACCATGGGAACTGTCACCATGAGCACTATTAACATGTGTACTATCACCAAGGGCACTGTCACCATGAGCACTATTACCATGAGCACTGTCACAGTTGGCACTGTCACCATGTGCACTGTCATCATGGACACTGTCACCATGGGAACTGTCACCATTAGAACTCTCAATGTAGGCATTATCAACATGAGCACTATCACAATGGGCACTGTCACCATAGGCACTGTCACCGTGCACACTGTCACCATGAACACTATCATCATGGGCAGTGCCACCATAAGGAATTTCACCATGGGAACTCCAACTATGTACACCGCCAGCATGAGCACAGTCACAATGGGCAGTGTCACCATGATCACTGCAACCATGGGCACTTTCAACATGGGCCCTGTCACCATGCGAACTATCTCCATGAGCACTATCACCATGAGCAATGTCACCATGAGCATAGTCACCATGGGCACTGTCACAATGAGCACTGTCACCATGGGCACTGTAACCATGGGGACTTTCACCCTGAGCACTATCACCGTGAGCACTATCACCAAGGGCAGGGTCACCGTGAGCAATATCACCATGGGCACTGTCACCGTGAGCACTATTAACATGTGTACTATCACCAAAGGCACTGTCACCATGAGCACTATCACCATGAGCACTGTCACCATTGGCACTGTCACCATGAACACTGTCATCATGGGCACTGTCACCATGGGAACTGTCACCATTAGAACTCTCACTGTAGGCATTATCAACATGAGCACTATCACAATGGGCACTGTCACCATAGGCACTGTCACCGTGCACACTGTCACCATGAACACTATCATCATGGGCAGTGCCACCATAAGGAATTTCACCATGGGAACTCCAACCATGTATACCACAAGCATGAGCATAGTCACCATGGGCAGTGTCACCATGGGAACTGTCACCATTAGAACTGTCACCGTGGGCAATGTCACCATGAGCACTGTCACCATGAGAACTGTCACCGTGGGCAATGTCACCATGAGCACTGTCACCGTGGACACTGTCACCATGGGAACTGTCACCATGAGCACTATCACCGTGAGGACTATAACCATGGGCACTGTCACCGTGAGCAATATCACCATGAACACTGTAACCATGGGAAATGTCACCGTGGGCACTGTCAGCATGTGCACTGTCAACATGAGCACTGTCACCATGGGAAATGTCACCATGGGCACTGTCACCATAGGCAGTGTCATCATGAGCACAGTCACCATGGGCACTCTCACGATGGACACTGTCACCATGAGCACTATCATCATGGGCAGTGCCACCATGAGGAATTTCACCATGGGAACTCCAATCATGTACACCGCCAGCATGAGCACAGTCACCATGGCAGTGTCACCATGAGGACTGTCGCCATGGGCACTTTCAACATGGGCACTGTCACTATGGGAACTGTCACTAAAAGCACAGTCACCATGCGCACTGTCAGCAGGGACACTGTCACCATGGGCACTCTCACCATGGGCAATGTCACCATGGATGCTGTCACCATGGGCATGGTCAACATGATCATTGTCACCATGGGCAGTGTCACCATGAGCACTATTACCATGCGCACTATCACCATGAGCACTATCACCGTGAACACTGTCACCATGAGCACTGTCACCATGAACACTATCACCAATGGCACTGTCACTGTGAGCAGTGTCACCGTGAGCACTGTCACCGTGTGCACTGTCACAATGAGCACTATCACCATGGGAACTATGACCATAGGAATGGTCACCATGGGCACTGTCAAGATGAGCACTGTCACCATGGGAACTCTCACCATGAGCACTGTCACCATGGGAAATGTCACCATGGGCACTATCATCATAGGCAGGAGCCACCATGAGGAGTTTCACCATGAGAACTCCAACCATGTATACCGCCAGCTTTAGGACAGTAACCATGGGCTGTGTCACCGTGAGCGCTGTTACCATGGGCACTGTCACCAGGCGAACTGTCACCATGAGCACTGTCACCGTGGGCAAGGTCACCATGAGAACTGTCACCGTGGGCAATGTCACCATGGGAACTGTCACCGTGAGCACTATCACCGTGAGCACTCTAACCAATGGCAGTGTCACCGTGAGCAATATCACCATGAACACTGTCACAGTGGGCACTGTTTCCGTGTGCACTGTCAACATGAGCACTGTCACTGTGTGCACTGTCACCATGAGCACTATCATCATGGGCACTCTCACGATGGACACTGTCACCATGGGCAGTGCCACCATGAGGAATTTCACCTTGGGAACTCCAACCATGTACACTGCCAGCATGAGCATAGTCACCATGGGCACTGTCACCGTGAGCAGTGTCACCATGGGCACTTTCAACATGGCCACTCTCACCTGGGCACTGTCACCGTGGACACTGTTATCATGAACTCTGTTACCATGGGAAATGTCACCATGAGCACTGTCATCTTGGGAACTGCCACGATTGACACTGCCACCATGAGAACTGTAACCATTGGCACTGCCACAGTGAGCACTTTCACTGTGAGCACTGTCACCATGGGAACTGTCACCATGTGCACTGTCACCATGTGCACTGTCAACATGAGCACTGTCACCATGGGAAATGTCACCATGGGCAGTGTCACCATGGGCACTGTCACCATGGGAAGTGTCACCATGAGCACTATTACCATGAGCACTATCACCATGAGCACTATCACCAAGGGCAGTGTCACTGTGTTCACTATCACCGTGAGCACTATCACCATGGGCAGTGTCACCGTGAGCACTGTCACCGTGGTGATTGTCACTATGTACACTGTCACCATGAGCACTGTCACCATGAGCACTATCAACATGGGCATTGCCACCATAAGGAATTTCCCCATGGGAACTCCAACCATGTACACTGCCAGCATGAGCAGAGTCATCATGGGCAGTGTCACCTTGAGCACTATCACCATGAGCACTGTCACCATGAGCACTGTCAACGTGGGCACTGTAACCATGGGAACTGTCACCATGAGCACAATCACCGTGAGGACTATAACCATAGGAATGGTCACCATGGGCACTGTCAAGATGAGCACTGTCACCATGGGAACTCTCACCATGAGCACTGTCACCATGGGAAATGTCACCATGGGCACTATCATCATGGGCAGGAGCCACCATGAGGAGTTTCACCATGAGAACTCCAACCATGTATACCGCCAGCTTTAGGACAGTAACCATGGGCTGTGTCACCGTGAGCGCTGTTACCATGGGCACTGTCACCAGGCAAACTGTCACCATGAGCACTGTCACCATGGGCAATGTCACCATGGGAACTGTCACCATGAGCACTATCACCGTGAGCACTCTAACCATGGGCAGTGTCACCGTGAGCAATATCACCATGAACACTGTCACAGTGGGCACTGTTTCCGTGTGCACTGTCAACATGAGCACTGTCACTGTGTGTACTGTCACCATGAGCACTGTCATCATGGGCACTCTCACGATGGACACTGTCACCATGGGCAGTGCCACCATGAGGAATTTCACCTTGGGAACTCCAACCATGTACACTGCCAGCATGAGCATAGTCACCATGGGCACTGTCACCGTGAGCAGTGTCACCATGGGCACTTTCAACATGGCCACTCTCACCTGGGCACTGTCACCATGGACACTGTTATCATGAACTCTGTTACCATGGGAAATGTCACCATGAGCACTGTCATCTTGGGAACAGCCACCATTGACACTGCCACCCTGTGCACTGTAACCATTGGCACTGCCACAGTGAGCACTGTCACCATGGGCAATTTCAACATGGCCACTGTCACCATGGGCACTGTCACCATGGGAACTCTCACCATGAGCACTGTCACCATGGGAAATGTCACTATGGGAAGTGTCACCTTGGGCACTGTCACCATGGGCAGTGTCACCATGAGCACTATTACCATGAGCACTATCACCATGATCACTATCACCATGGGCACTGTCACCATGAGCACTATTACCATAGGTACTATCACCAAGGGCACTGTCACCGTGAGCACTGTCACCATGAGCACTGTCACCGTAGACACTGTCACCATGAACAATCTCATCATGGGCAGTGCCACCATAAGGAATTTCAGCATGGGAACTCCAACCATCTATACCACCAGCATGAGCATTGTCACCATGGGCAGTGTCACCATGAGCACTGCCACCATGGGCACAGTCACCATGCGAACTATCACCATGAGCACTATCACCATGAGCAATATTACCATGAACACTATCACCAAGGGCACTGTCAACGTGAGCATTAGCACCGTGAGCACTATCACCATGAGCACTGTCACCGTGAGCACTGTCACCGTGGGCACTGTCACCGTGTGCACTGTCAACATGAGCACTGTCACCATGGGAAATGTCACCATGGGCAACGTCACCATGGGCAGTGTCACAATGAGCACTGTCACCATGGGCACTTTCAACATGGGCACTGTCAGCATGCGAACTATCACCATGAGCACTATCACCATGAGCAGTACTACCATGAGCACTATCAGAAAGGGCACTGTCAACGTGAGCACTATCACCGTGCGCACTACCACCATGGGCAGTGTCACCGTGAACAATATCACCATGGGCAGTGTCACCGTGAGCCCTATTACCATGGGAACTATCACCAAGGGCACTGTCACTGTGAGCACTGTCACCATGAGCACTGTCACCGTGGGCACTATCAACATGAGCACTGTCTCCATGGGCACTGTCACCATGGGAACTATCACCATGAGAACTGTCACCGTGGGCAATGTCACCATGAGCACAGTCACCATGAGAACTGTCACCGTGGCCAATGTCACCATGAGCACTGTCACCGTGGGCACTGTCACCATGGGAACTGTCACCATGAGCACTATCACCATGAGGACTATAACCATGGGCACTGTCACCGTGAGCAATATCACCATGAACACCGTAACCATGGGAAATGTCACCGTGGGCACTGTCACCATGTGCACTGTCAACATGAGCACTGTCAACATGAGCACTGTCACCATGGGCACTGTCACCATGGGCAGTGTCATCATGAGCACTGTCACCACGGGCACTCTCACGATGGACAATGTCACCTTGAGCACTATCATCATGGGCAGTGCCACCATGAGGAATTTCACCATGGGAACTCCAATCATGTACACCGCCAGCATGAGCACAGTCACCATGGCAGTGTCACCATGAGCAATGTCACCATGGGCACTTTCAACATGGGCACTGTCACCATGGACACTGTCATCATGAGCTCTGTTACCATGGGAAATGTCACCATGAGCACTGTCACCATGGGAACTGTCACCATGAGCACTATCAACGTGAGCACAATAACCATGGGCACTGTCACCGTGAGCAATATCACCATGAACACTGTCACCGTGTGCACTGTCAACATGGGAAATGTCACCATGGGAACTGTAACCATGGGCAGGGTCACCATGAGCACTGTCACCATGGGCACTCTCACGATGGACACTGTCACCATGAGCACTATCATCATGGGCACTGCCAGTATAAGGAATTTCACCATGGGAACTCCAGCCATGTACACCGCCAGCATGAGCACAGACACCATGGTCAGTGTTACCATGAGCACTATCACCATGAGAACTTTAACCATGAGCACTATCATCAAGGGCACTGTCACTGCGAGCATTATCACTGTGAGCACTATCACCGTGGGCACTGTCACCATGCGAACTGTCACCATGAGCACTGTCACCATGGGCAATGTCACCATGAGCACTGTCACCGTGAGCACTCTCACCATGAGAACTGTCTCCGTGGGCATTGTAACCATGAGCACTGTCGTCATGGGCACTGTCACCATGCGAAATGCCACCATGAGCTCTATCACCGAGGGCACTGTCACAATGAGCACTGTCACCATGGGCACTGGATCCATGGGAATTGTCACAAAGGGCACTATCACGGTGAGCACTATCACAGTGGGAACTGTCACCATGGGAACTCTCACCATGAGCACTGTCACCGTGGGCACTGTCAACATGAGCACTGTCACCATGGGCAGTGTCACCATTGGCACTATCAACGTGATCACTATCACCATGGGCAGTGTCACTGTGAGAAATATCACCATGGGCACTGTCACCGTGAGCACTATTACCATGGGTACTATCACCAAGGGCACTGTCACCATCAGCACTGTCACCATGAGCACTGTCACCGTGGGCACTGTCACCTTGAGCACTGTCATAATGGGCACTGTCACCATGGGAACTCTCTCCATTAGCACTGTCACCATGGGAAATGTCACCATGGGCACTATCACTATAGGCACTGTCACTATGGGCAGTTTCATCATGGGCACTTTCAACATGGCCACTGTCACCATGGGCGCTGTCACCATGGACACTGTCATTATGAGCTCTGTTACCATGGGAAATGTCACCATGAGCACTGTCATCTTGGAAACCGCCACCGTGGACACTGCCACCATGAACAATGTTACCATTGGCATTGCCACAGTGAGCACGGTCACCATGAGCACTGTCACCATGGGAACTGTCACCATGTGCACTGTCACCATGAAAAAAGTCACTATCGGCAGTGTCACCATGGGCACTCTCACCATGGGCAGTGTCACCATGAGCACTATTAACATGAGCACTATCACCGTGAGCACTATCACCATGGGCAGTGTCAACCGTGAGCAATATCACCATAGGCACTGTCACCGTGACCCCTATTACCATGGGTACTATCACCAAGGGCATTGTCACCGTGAGCACTGTCATCATGGGCACTGTCACCATGGGGACTGTCACCATTAGCACTGTCTCTGTGGACACGATCACCGTGAGCACTATCACAATGGGCACTGGCAGCATAGGCACTGTCACCATGGACTCTGTCACCATGAAAACTATCATCATGGGCAGTGCCACCATAAGGAATTTCACCATGGGAACTCCAACTATGTACACCGCCAGCATGAGCACAGTCACAATGGGCAGTGTCACCATGATAACTGCGACCATGGGCACTTTCAACATGGGCACAGTCACCATGCGAACTATCACCATGAGGACTATCACCATGAGTAATATTACCATGAACACTATCACCAAGGGCACTGTCAACATGAGCACTATCACCGTAAGCACTATCACCATGAGCACTGTCACCGTGAGCACTGTCACCGTGGGCACTGTCACTGTGTGCACTGTCACCATGGGCAATTTCAACATGGCCACTATCACCATGAGCAATGTCACCATGAGCATAGTCACCATGGGCACTGTCACAATGAACACTGTCACAATGGGCACTGTAACCATGGGGACTTTCACCCTGAGCACTATCACCGTGAGCACTATCACCATGGGCAGGGTCACCGTGAGCAATATCACCATGGGCACTGTCACCGTGAGCACTATTAACATGTGTACTATCACCAAGGGCACTGTCACCATGAGCACTGTCATCATGGGCACTGTCACCATGGGAACTGTCACCATTAGAACTCTCACTGTAGGCATTATCAACATGAGCACTATCACAATGGGCACTGTCACCATAGGCACTGTCACCGTGCACACTGTCACCATGAACACTATCATCATAGGCAGTGCCACCATAAGGAATTTCACCATGGGAACTCCAACCATGTATACCACAAGCATGAGCATAGTCACCATGGGCAGTGTCACCATGAGCACTGCCACCATGGGCACTTTCAACATGGGCACAGTCACAATGCGAACTATCACCATGAGGACTATCACCATGAGTAATATTACCATGAACACTATCACCAAGGGCACTGTCAACATGAGCACTATCACCGTAAGCACTATCACCATGAGCACTGTCACCGTGAGCACTGTCACCGTGGGCACTGTCACTGTGTGCACTGTCACCATGGGCAATTTCAACATGGCCACTGTCACCATGGGCACTGTCACCATGGACACTGTCATCATGAGCTCTGTTACCAAGGGAAATGTCACCATGAGCACTGTCATCTTGGGAACTGCCACCATGGACACTGCCACCTTGTGCACTGTAACCATTGGCACTGCCACAGTGAGCACTGTCACCGTGAGCACTGTCACCATGGGCACTGTCACCATGTGCACTGACACCATGGGAACTCTCACCATGAGCACTGTCACCATGGGAGATGTCACTATGGGCAGTGTCACCTTGGGCACTGTCACCATGGGCAGTGTCACCATGAGCACTATTACCATGAGCACTATCACCATGATCACTATCACCATGGGCACTGTCACCATGAGCACTATTACCATAGGTACTATCACCAAAGGCACTGTCACCGTGAGCACTGTCACGATGAGCAATGTCACCGTAGACACTGTTACCATGAACAATCTCATCATGGGCAGTGCCACCATAAGGAATTTCAGCATGGGAACTCCAACCATCTATACCACCAGCATGAGCATAGTCACCATGGGCAGTGTCACCATGAGCACTGCCACCTTGGGCACTTTCAACATGGGCACAGTCACCATGCGAACTATCACCATGAGCACTATCACCATGAGCAATATTACCATGAACACTATCACCAAGGGCACTGTCAACGTGAGCATTAGCACCGTGAGCACTATCACCATGAGCACTGTCACCGTGAGCACTGTCACCATGAGCAGTATTACCATGCGTACTATCACCAAGGGCACTGTCACCATGAGCACTGTCACTGTGGGCATTGTCACCATGAGCACTGTCATCATGGGCACTGTCACCATAGAAACTGTCACAATGAGCACTGTCACTGTGGGCACTATCACCATGGACACTGTCAGCATAGGCACTGTCACCATGGAGACTGTCACCATGAGCACTATCATCATGGGCAGTGCTACCATAAGGAATTTCACCATTGGAACTCCAACCATGGACACCGCCAGCATGAGCACAGCCACCATGGGCAGTGTCACCATGAGCACTGCCACCATGGGCACTTTCAACATGGGCACTGTCAGCATGCGAACTATCACCATGAGCACTATCAGCATGAGCAGTACTACCATGAGCACTATCAGAAAGGGCACTGTCAACGTGAGCACTATCACCGTGAGCACTATCACCATGGGCAGTGTCACCGTGAACAATATCACCATGGGCAGTGTCACCGTGAGCCCTATTACCATGGGAACTATCACCAAGGGCACTGTCACTGTGAGCACTGTCACCATGAGCACTGTCACCGTGGGCACTATCAACATGAGCACTGTCACCATGGGCACTGTCACTATGGGAACTATCACCATGAGAACTGTCACCGTGGGCACTGTCACCATGGGAACTGTCACCATGAGCACTATCACCATGAGGACTATAACCATGGGCACTGTCACCGTGAGCAATATCACCATGAACACTGTAACCATGGGAAATGTCACCGTGGGCACTGTCACCATGTGCACTGTCAACATGAGCACTGTCAACATGAGCACTGTCACCATGGGCACTGTCACCATGGGCAGTGTCATCATGAGCACTGTCACCATGGGCACTCTCACGATGGACAATGTCACCTTGAGCACTATCATCATGGGCAATGCCACCATGAGGAATTTCACCATGGGAACTCCAATCATGTACACCGCCAGCATGAGCACAGTCACCATGGCAGTGTCACCATGAGCAATGTCACCATGGGCACTTTCAACATGGGCACTTTCACCATGGACACTGTCATCATGAGCTCTGTTACCATGGGAAATGTCACCATGAGCACTGACACCATGGGAACTGTCACCATCAGCACTATCAACGTGAGCACAATAACCATGGGCACTGTCACCGTGAGCAATATCACCATGAACACTGTCACCGTGTGCACTGTCAACATGGGAAATGTCACCATGGGAACTGTCACTATGGGCAGGGTCACCATGAGCACTGTCACCATGGGCACTCTCACGATGGACACTGTCACCATGAGCACTATCATCATGGGCACTGCCAGCATAAGGAATTTCACCATGGGAACTCCAGCCATGTACACCGCCAGCATGAGCAGTCACCATAGTCAGTGTTACCATGAGCACTATCACCATGAGAACTTTAACCATGAGCACTATCATCAAGGGCACTGTCACTGCGAGCATTATCACCGTGAGCACTATCACCGTGGGCACTGTCACCATGCGAACTGTCACCATGAGCACTGTCACCATGGGCAATGTCACCATGAGCACTGTCACCGTGAGCACTGTCACCATGAGCACTGTCTCCGTGGGCATTGTAACCATGAGCACTGTCGTCATGGGCACTGTCACCATGCGAAATGCCACCATGAGCTCTATCACCGAGGGCACCTTCACAATGAGCACTGTCACCATGGGCACTGGATCCATGGGAACTGTCACAATGGGCACTATCACGGTGAGCACTATCTCCATGGGAACTGTCACCATGGGAACGGTCACCATGGGCATTGTCAAGATGAGCACTGTCACCATGGGAACTCTCACAATGAGCACTGTCACCGTGGGCACTGTCAACATGAGCACTGTCACCATGGAAATGGTCATCATGGGCGCTGTCACCATGGGCACTGTCACCATGGACACTGTCACCATGAGCACTACCATCATGGGCAGTTCCACCATAACAGTTGTACCATGGGAACTCGAACCATGTACACCTCCAACATGAGCACGGTCACCATGGGCAGGGTCAACATGAGCACTGTCACCATGGGCACTTTCAACAGGGGCAGTGTCACCATGCAAACTGCCACCATGAGCACTATCACCATGAGCACTATCACCAAGGGCACTGTCACTGTGAGCACTATCACCATGGGCATTGTCACCATGGGCATTGTCATCATGAGCACTGTCATCATGGGCACTGTCACCATGGGGACTGTCACCATTAGCACTGTCTCTGTGGACACTATCCCCGTGAGCACTATCACAATGGGCACTGGCAGCATAGGCACTGTCACCATGGACACTGTCACCATGAAAACTATCATCATGGGCAGTGCCACCATAAGGAATTTCACCATGGGAACTCCAACTATGTACACCGCCAGCATGAGCACAGTCACAATGGGCAGTGTCACCATGATCACTGCCACCATGGGCACTTTCAACATGGGCCCTGTCACCATGCGAACTATCTCCATGAGCACTATCACCGTGAGCAATGTCACCATGAGCATAGTCACCATGGGCACTGTCACAATGAGCACTGTCACCATGGGCACTGTAACCATGGGGACTTTCACCCTGAGCACTATCACCCTGAGCACTATCACCATGGGCAGGGTCACCATGAGCAATATCACCATGGGAACTGTCACCATGAGCACTATTAACATGTGTACTATCACCAAGGGCACTGTCACCATGAGCACTATTACCATGAGCACTGTCACAGTTGGCACTGTCACCATGTGCACTGTCATCATGGACACTGTCACCATGGGAACTGTCACCATTAGAACTCTCAATGTAGGCATTATCAACATGAGCACTATCACAATGGGCACTGTCACCATAGGCACTGTCACCGTGCACACTGTCACCATGAACACTATCATCATGGGCAGTGCCACCATAAGGAATTTCACCATGGGAACTCCAACTATGTACACCGCCAGCATGAGCACAGTCACAATGGGCAGTGTCACCATGATCACTGCAACCATGGGCACTTTCAACATGGGCCCTGTCACCATGCGAACTATCTCCATGAGCACTATCACCATGAGCAATGTCACCATGAGCATAGTCACCATGGGCACTGTCACAATGAGCACTGTCACCATGGGCACTGTAACCATGGGGACTTTCACCCTGAGCACTATCACCGTGAGCACTATCACCAAGGGCAGGGTCACCGTGAGCAATATCACCATGGGCACTGTCACCGTGAGCACTATTAACATGTGTACTATCACCAAAGGCACTGTCACCATGAGCACTATCACCATGAGCACTGTCACCATTGGCACTGTCACCATGAACACTGTCATCATGGGCACTGTCACCATGGGAACTGTCACCATTAGAACTCTCACTGTAGGCATTATCAACATGAGCACTATCACAATGGGCACTGTCACCATAGGCACTGTCACCGTGCACACTGTCACCATGAACACTATCATCATGGGCAGTGCCACCATAAGGAATTTCACCATGGGAACTCCAACCATGTATACCACAAGCATGAGCATAGTCACCATGGGCAGTGTCACCATGGGAACTGTCACCATTAGAACTGTCACTGTGGGCAATGTCACCATGAGCACTGTCACCATGAGAACTGTCACCGTGGGCAATGTCACCATGAGCACTGTCACCGTGGACACTGTCACCATGGGAACTGTCACCATGAGCACTATCACCGTGAGGACTATAACCATGGGCACTGTCACCGTGAGCAATATCACCATGAACACTGTAACCATGGGAAATGTCACCGTGGGCACTGTCAGCATGTGCACTGTCAACATGAGCACTGTCACCATGGGAAATGTCACCATGGGCACTGTCACCATAGGCAGTGTCATCATGAGCACAGTCACCATGGGCACTCTCACGATGGACACTGTCACCATGAGCACTATCATCATGGGCAGTGCCACCATGAGGAATTTCACCATGGGAACTCCAATCATGTACACCGCCAGCATGAGCACAGTCACCATGGCAGTGTCACCATGAGGACTGTCGCCATGGGCACTTTCAACATGGGCACTGTCACTATGGGAACTGTCACTAAAAGCACAGTCACCATGCGCACTGTCACCAGGGACACTGTCACCATGGGCACTCTCACCATGGGCAATGTCACCATGGATGCTGTCACCATGGGCATGGTCAACATGATCATTGTCACCATGGGCAGTGTCACCATGAGCACTATTACCATGCGCACTATCACCATGAGCACTATCACCGTGAACACTGTCACCATGAGCACTGTCACCATGAACACTATCACCAATGGCACTGTCACTGTGAGCAGTGTCACCGTGAGCACTGTCACCGTGTGCACTGTCACAATGAGCACTATCACCATGGGAACTATGACCATAGGAATGGTCACCATGGGCACTGTCAAGATGAGCACTGTCACCATGGGAACTCTCACCATGAGCACTGTCACCATGGGAAATGTCACCATGGGCACTATCATCATGGGCAGGAGCCACCATGAGGAGTTTCACCATGAGAACTCCAACCATGTATACCGCCAGCTTTAGGACAGTAACCATGGGCTGTGTCACCGTGAGCGCTGTTACCATGGGCACTGTCACCAGGCGAACTGTCACCATGAGCACTGTCACCATGGGCAATGTCACCATGGGAACTGTCACCATGAGCACTATCACCGTGAGCACTCTAACCATGGGCAGTGTCACCGTGAGCAATATCACCATGAACACTGTCACAGTGGGCACTGTTTCCGTGTGCACTGTCAACATGAGCACTGTCACTGTGTGTACTGTCACCATGAGCACTGTCATCATGGGCACTCTCACGATGGACACTGTCACCATGGGCAGTGCCACCATGAGGAATTTCACCTTGGGAACTCCAACCATGTACACTGCCAGCATGAGCATAGTCACCATGGGCACTGTCACCGTGAGCAGTGTCACCATGGGCACTTTCAACATGGCCACTCTCACCAGGGCACTGTCACCGTGGACACTGTTATCATGAACTCTGTTACCATGGGAAATGTCACCATGAGCACTGTCATCTTGGGAACAGCCACCATTGACACTGCCACCCTGTGCACTGTAACCATTGGCACTGCCACAGTGAGCACTGTCACCATGGGCAATTTCAACATGGCCACTGTCACCATGGGCACTGTCACCATGGGAACTCTCACCATGAGCACTGTCACCATGGGAAATGTCACTATGGGAAGTGTCACCTTGGGCACTGTCACCATGGGCAGTGTCACCATGAGCACTATTACCATGAGCACTATCACCATGATCACTATCACCATGGGCACTGTCACCATGAGCACTATTACCATAGGTACTATCACCAAGGGCACTGTCACCGTGAGCACTGTCACCATGAGCACTGTCACCGTAGACACTGTCACCATGAACAATCTCATCATGGGCAGTGCCACCATAAGGAATTTCAGCATGGGAACTCCAACCATCTATACCACCAGCATGAGCATAGTCACCATGGGCAGTGTCACCATGAGCACTGCCACCATGGGCACAGTCACCATGCGAACTATCACCATGAGCACTATCACCATGAGCAATATTACCATGAACACTATCACCAAGGGCACTGTCAACGTGAGCATTAGCACCGTGAGCACTATCACCATGAGCACTGTCACCGTGAGCACTGTCACCGTGGGCACTGTCACCGTGTGCACTGTCAACATGAGCACTGTCACCATGGGAAATGTCACCATGGGCAACGTCACCATGGGCAGTGTCACAATGAGCACTGTCACCATGGGCACTTTCAACATGGGCACTGTCAGCATGCGAACTATCACCATGAGCACTATCACCATGAGCAGTACTACCATGAGCACTATCAGAAAGGGCACTGTCAACGTGAGCACTATCACCGTGAGCACTACCACCATGGGCAGTGTCACCGTGAACAATATCACCATGGGCAGTGTCACCGTGAGCCCTATTACCATGGGAACTATCACCAAGGGCACTGTCACTGTGAGCACTGTCACCATGAGCACTGTCACCGTGGGCACTATCAACATGAGCACTGTCACCATGGGCACTGTCACCATGGGAACTATCACCATGAGAACTGTCACCGTGGGCAATGTCACCATGAGCACAGTCACCATGAGAACTGTCACCGTGGGCAATGTCACCATGAGCACTGTCACCGTGGGCACTGTCACCATGGGAACTGTCACCATGAGCACTATCACCATGAGGACTATAACCATGGGCACTGTCACCGTGAGCAATATCACCATGAACACCGTAACCATGGGAAATGTCACCGTGGGCACTGTCACCATGTGCACTGTCAACATGAGCACTGTCAACATGAGCACTGTCACCATGGGCACTGTCACCATGGGCAGTGTCATCATGAGCACTGTCACCACGGGCACTCTCACGATGGACAATGTCACCTTGAGCACTATCATCATGGGCAGTGCCACCATGAGGAATTTCACCATGGGAACTCCAATCATGTAAACCGCCAGCATGAGCACAGTCACCATGGCAGTGTCACCATGAGCAATGTCACCATGGGCACTTTCAACATGGGCACTGTCACCATGGACACTGTCATCATGAGCTCTGTTACCATGGGAAATGTCACCATGAGCACTGTCACCATGGGAACTGTCACCATGAGCACTATCAACGTGAGCACAATAACCATGGGCACTGTCACCGTGAGCAATATCACCATGAACACTGTCACCGTGTGCACTGTCAACATGGGAAATGTCACCATGGGAACTGTAACCATGGGCAGGGTCACCATGAGCACTGTCACCATGGGCACTCTCACGATGGACACTGTCACCATGAGCACTATCATCATGGGCACTGCCAGTATAAGGAATTTCACCATGGGAACTCCAGCCATGTACACCGCCAGCATGAGCACAGACACCATGGTCAGTGTTACCATGAGCACTATCACCATGAGAACTTTAACCATGAGCACTATCATCAAGGGCACTGTCACTGCGAGCATTATCACTGTGAGCACTATCACCGTGGGCACTGTCACCATGCGAACTGTCACCATGAGCACTGTCACCATGGGCAATGTCACCATGAGCACTGTCACCGTGAGCACTCTCACCATGAGAACTGTCTCCGTGGGCATTGTAACCATGAGCACTGTCGTCATGGGCACTGTCACCATGCGAAATGCCACCATGAGCTCTATCACCGAGGGCACTGTCACAATGAGCACTGTCACCATGGGCACTGGATCCATGGGAATTGTCACAAAGGGCACTATCACGGTGAGCACTATCACAGTGGGAACTGTCACCATGGGAACTCTCACCATGAGCACTGTCACCGTGGGCACTGTCAACATGAGCACTGTCACCATGGGCAGTGTCACCATTGGCACTATCAACGTGATCACTATCACCATGGGCAGTGTCACTGCGAGAAATATCACCATGGGCACTGTCACCGTGAGCACTATTACCATGGGTACTATCACCAAGGGCACTGTCACCATCAGCACTGTCACCATGAGCACTGTCACCGTGGGCACTGTCACCTTGAGCACTGTCATAATGGGCACTGTCACCATGGGAACTCTCTCCATTAGCACTGTCACCATGGGAAATGTCACCATGGGCACTATCACTATAGGCACTGTCACTATGGGCAGTTTCATCATGGGCACTTTCAACATGGCCACTGTCACCATGGGCGCTGTCACCATGGACACTGTCATTATGAGCTCTGTTACCATGGGAAATGTCACCATGAGCACTGTCATCTTGGAAACCGCCACCGTGGACACTGCCACCATGAACAATGTTACCATTGGCATTGCCACAGTGAGCACGGTCACCATGAGCACTGTCACCATGGGAACTGTCACCATGTGCACTGTCACCATGAGAAAAGTCACTATCGGCAGTGTCACCATGGGCACTCTCACCATGGGCAGTGTCACCATGAGCACTATTAACATGAGCACTATCACCGTGAGCACTATCACCATGGGCAGTGTCAACCGTGAGCAATATCACCATAGGCACTGTCACCGTGACCCCTATTACCATGGGTAATATCACCAAGGGCATTGTCACCGTGAGCACTGTCATCATGGGCACTGTCACCATGGGGACTGTCACCATTAGCACTGTCTCTGTGGACACTATCACCGTGAGCACTATCACAATGGGCACTGGCAGCATAGGCACTGTCACCATGGACTCTGTCACCATGAAAACTATCATCATGGGCAGTGCCACCATAAGGAATTTCACCATGGGAACTCCAACTATGTACACCGCCAGCATGAGCACAGTCACAATGGGCAGTGTCACCATGATAACTGCGACCATGGGCACTTTCAACATGGGCCCTGTCACCATGCGAACTATCTCCATGAGCACTATCACCATGAGCAATGTCACCATGAGCATAGTCACCATGGGCACTGTCACAATGAACACTGTCACAATGGGCACTGTAACCATGGGGACTTTCACCCTGAGCACTATCACCGTGAGCACTATCACCATGGGCAGGGTCACCGTGAGCAATATCACCATGGGCACTGTCACCGTGAGCACTATTAACATGTGTACTATCACCAAGGGCACTGTCACCATGAGCACTGTCATCATGGGCACTGTCACCATGGGAACTGTCACCATTAGAACTCTCACTGTAGGCATTATCAACATGAGCACTATCACAATGGGCACTGTCACCATAGGCACTGTCACCGTGCACACTGTCACCATGAACACTATCATCATAGGCAGTGCCACCATAAGGAATTTCACCATGGGAACTCCAACCATGTATACCACAAGCATGAGCATAGTCACCATGGGCAGTGTCACCATGAGCACTGCCACCATGGGCACTTTCAACATGGGCACAGTCACCATGCGAACTATCACCATGAGGACTATCACCATGAGCAATATTACCATGAACACTATCACCAAGGGCACTGTCAACATGAGCACTATCACCGTAAGCACTATCACCATGAGCACTGTCACCGTGAGCACTGTCACCGTGGGCACTGTCACTGTGTGCACTGTCACCATGGGCAATTTCAACATGGCCACTGTCACCATGGGCACTGTCACCATGGACACTGTCATCATGAGCTCTGTTACCAAGGGAAATGTCACCATGAGCACTGTCATCTTGGGAACTGCCACCATGGACACTGCCACCCTGTGCACTGTAACCATTGGCACTGCCACAGTGAGCACTGTCACCGTGAGCACTGTCACCATAGGCACTGTCACCATGTGCACTGACACCATGGGAACTCTCACCATGAGCACTGTCACCATGGGAGATGTCACTATGGGCAGTGTCACCTTGGGCACTGTCACCATGGGCAGTGTCACCATGAGCACTATTACCATGAGCACTATCACCATGATCACTATCACCATGGGCACTGTCAACATGAGCACTATTACCATAGGTACTATCACCAAGGGCACTGTCACCGTGAGCACTGTCACGATGAGCAATGTCACCGTAGACACTGTTACCATGAACAATCTCATCATGGGCAGTGCCACCATAAGGAATTTCAGCATGGGAACTCCAACCATCTATACCACCAGCATGAGCATAGTCACCATGGGCAGTGTCACCATGAGCACTGCCACCTTGGGCACTTTCAACATGGGCACAGTCACCATGCGAACTATCACCATGAGCACTATCACCATGAGCAATATTACCATGAACACTATCACCAAGGGCACTGTCAACGTGAGCATTAGCACCGTGAGCACTATCACCATGAGCACTGTCACCGTGAGCACTGTCACCATGAGCAGTATTACCATGCGTACTATCACCAAGGGCACTGTCACCATGAGCACTGTCACTGTGGGCATTGTCACCATGAGCACTGTCATCATGGGCACTGTCACCATAGAAACTGTCACAATGAGCACTGTCACTGTGGGCACTATCACCATGGACACTGTCAGCATAGGCACTGTCACCATGGAGACTGTCACCATGAGCACTATCATCATGGGCAGTGCTACCATAAGGAATTTCACCATTGGAACTCCAACCATGGACACCGCCAGCATGAGCACAGCCACCATGGGCAGTGTCACCATGAGCACTGCCACCATGGGCACTTTCAACATGGGCACTGTCAGCATGCGAACTATCACCATGAGCACTATCACCATGAGCAGTACTACCATGAGCACTATCAGAAAGGGCACTGTCAACGTGAGCACTATCACCGTGAGCACTATCACCATGGGCAGTGTCACCGTGAACAATATCACCATGGGCAGTGTCACCGTGAGCCCTATTACCATGGGAACTATCACCAAGGGCACTGTCACTGTGAGCACTGTCACCATGAGCACTGTCACCGTGGGCACTATCAACATGAGCACTGTCACCATGGGCACTGTCACTATGGGAACTATCACCATGAGAACTGTCACCGTGGGCACTGTCACCATGGGAACTGTCACCATGAGCACTATCACCATGAGGACTATAACCATGGGCACTGTCACCGTGAGCAATATCACCATGAACACTGTAACCATGGGAAATGTCACCGTGGGCACTGTCACCATGTGCACTGTCAACATGAGCACTGTCAACATGAGCACTGTCACCATGGGCACTGTCACCATGGGCAGTGTCATCATGAGCACTGTCACCATGGGCACTCTCACGATGGACAATGTCACCTTGAGCACTATCATCATGGGCAATGCCACCATGAGGAATTTCACCATGGGAACTCCAATCATGTACACCGCCAGCATGAGCACAGTCACCATGGCAGTGTCACCATGAGCAATGTCACCATGGGCACTTTCAACATGGGCACTTTCACCATGGACACTGTCATCATGAGCTCTGTTACCATGGGAAATGTCACCATGAGCACTGACACCATGGGAACTGTCACCATGAGCACTATCAACGTGAGCACAATAACCATGGGCACTGTCACCGTGAGCAATATCACCATGAACACTGTCACCGTGTGCACTGTCAACATGGGAAATGTCACCATGGGAACTGTCACCATGGGCAGGGTCACCATGAGCACTCTCACCATGGGCACTCTCACGATGGACACTGTCACCATGAGCACTATCGTCATGGGCACTGCCAGCATAAGGAATTTCACCATGGGAACTCCAGCCATGTACACCGCCAGCATGAGCACAGTCACCATAGTCAGTGTTACCATGAGCACTATCACCATGAGAACTTTAACCATGAGCACTATCATCAAGGGCACTGTCACTGCGAGCATTATCACCGTGAGCACTATCACCGTGGGCACTGTCACCATGCGAACTGTCACCATGAGCACTGTCACCATGGGCAATGTCACCATGAGCACTGTCACCGTGAGCACTGTCACCATGAGCACTGTCTCCGTGGGCATTGTAACCATGAGCACTGTCGTCATGGGCACTGTCACCATGCGAAATGCCACCATGAGCTCTATCACCGAGGGCACCTTCACAATGAGCACTGTCACCATGGGCACTGGATCCATGGGAACTGTCACAATGGGCACTATCACGGTGAGCACTATCACCATGGGAACTGTCACCATGGGAACGGTCACCATGGGCATTGTCAAGATGAGCACTGTCACCATGGGAACTCTCACAATGAGCACTGTCACCGTGGGCACTGTCAACATGAGCACTGTCACCATGGAAATGGTCATCATGGGCGCTGTCACCATGGGCACTGTCACCATGGACACTGTCACCATGAGCACTACCATCATGGGCAGTTCCACCATAACAGTTGTACCATGGGAACTCGAACCATGTACACCTCCAACATGAGCACGGTCACCATGGGCAGGGTCAACATGAGCACTGTCACCATGGGCACTTTCAACAGGGGCAGTGTCACCATGCAAACTGCCACCATGAGCACTATCACCATGAGCACTATCACCAAGGGCACTGTCACTGTGAGCACTATCACCATGGGCACTGTCACCATGGGCATTGTCACCATGAACACTATCATCATGGGCAGTGCCACCATAAGGAATTTCACCATGGGAACTCCAACTATGTACACCGCCAGCATGAGCACAGTCACAATGGGCAGTGTCACCATGATCACTGCCACCATGGGCACTTTCAACATGGGCCCTGTCACCATGCGAACTATCTCCATGAGCACTATCACCGTGAGCAATGTCACCATGAGCATAGTCACCATGGGCACTGTCACAATGAGCACTGTCACCATGGGCACTGTAACCATGGGGACTTTCTCCCTGAGCACTATCACCCTGAGCACTATCACCATGGGCAGGGTCACCGTGAGCAATATCACCATGGGAACTGTCACCATGAGCACTATTAACATGTGTACTATCACCAAGGGCACTGTCACCATGAGCACTATTACCATGAGCACTGTCACCGTTGGCACTGTCACCATGAGCACTGTCATCATGGGCCCTGTCACCATGGGAACTGTCACCATTAGAACTCTCAATGTAGGCATTATCAACATGAGCACTATCACAATGGGCACTGTCACCATAGGCACTGTCACCGTGCACACTGTCACCATGAACACTATCATCATGGGCAGTGCCACCATAAGGAATTTCACCATGGGAACTCCAACTATGTACACCGCCAGCATGAGCACAGTCACAATGGGCAGTGTCACCATGATCACTGCAACCATGGGCACTTTCAACATGGGCCCTGTCACCATGCGAACTATCTCCATGAGCACTATCACCGTGAGAAATGTCACCATGAGCATAGTCACCATGGGCACTGTCACAATGAGCACTGTCACCATGGGCACTGTAACCATGGGGACTTTCACCCTGAGCACTATCACCGTGAGCACTATCACCAAGGGCAGGGTCACCGTGAGCAATATCACCATGGGCACTGTCACCGTGAGCACTATTAACATGTGTACTATCACCAAAGGCACTGTCACCATGAGCACTATCACCATGAGCACTGTCACCGTTGGCACTGTCACCATGAGCACTGTCATCGTGGGCACTGTCACCATGGGAACTGTCACCATTAGAACTCTCACTGTAGGCATTATCAACATGAGCTCTATCACAATGGGCACTGTCACCATAGGCACTGTCACCGTGCACACTGTCACCATGAACACTATCATCATAGGCAGTGCCACCATAAGGAATTTCACCATGGGAACTCCAACCATGTATACCACAAGCATGAGCATAGTCACCATGGGCAATGTCACCATGAGCACTGCCACCATGGGCACTTTCAACATGGGCACGGTCACCATGCGAACTAACACCATGAGGACTTTCACCATGAGCAATATTACCATGAACACTCTCACCAAGGGCACTGTCAACCTGAGAACTATCACCGTAAGCACTATCACCATGAGCACTGTTACCGTGAGCACTGTCACCGTGGGCACTGTCACCGTGTGCACTGTCACCATGGGCAATTTCAACATGGCCACTGTCACCATGGGAACTGCCACCATGGACACTGCCACCCTGAGCATTGTAACCATTGGCACTGCCACAGTGAGCACTGTCACCGTGAGCACTGTCACCATGGGCACTGTCACCATGTGCACTGTCACCATGGGAACTCTCACCATGAGCACTGTCACCATGGGAAATGTCACTATGGGCAGTGTCACCTTGGGCACTGTCACCATGGGCAGTGTCACCATGAGCACTATTACCATGAGCACTATCACCATGATCACTATCACCATGGGCACTGTCACCATGAGCACTATTACCATAGGTGCTATCACGAAGGGCACTCTCACCGTGAGCACTGTCACCATGAGCACTGTCACCGTGGACACTGTCACCATGAACACACTCATCATGGGCAGTGCCACCATAAGGAATTTCAGCATGGGAACTCCAACCATCTATACCACCAGCATGAGCATAGTCACCATGGGCAGTGTCACCATGAGCACTGCCACCTTGGGCACTTTCAACATGGGCACAGTCACCATGCGAACTATCACCATGAGCACTATCACCATGAGCAATATTACCATGAACACTATCACCAAGGGCACTGTCAACGTGAGCATTAGCACCGTGAGCACTATCACCATGAGCACTGTCACCGTGAGCACTGTCACCGTGGGCAGTGTCACCGTGTGCACTGTCAACATGAGCACTGTCACCATGGGAAATGTCACCATGGGCACCGTCACCATGGGCAGTGTCACAGTGAGCACTGTCACCATGGACACTCTCATGACGGACACTGTCACCATGAGCACTATCATCATGGGCAGTGCTACCATGAGGAATTTCACCATCGGAACTCCAACCAAGTACACCGCCAGCATGAGCACCGTCACCATGGGCCGTTCCACTATGAGCACTGTCACCATGGACACTGTATCCATGGGAACTGTCACCATGGGCACTATCACGGTGAGCACTATCACCATGGGAAATGTCACCATGGGAACGGTCGCCATGGGCATTGTCAAGATGATCACTGTCACCATGGGAACTGTCACCATTAGCACTGTCACCGTGGGCACTGTCAACATGAGCACTATCACCATGGAAACGGTCACCATGGGAACTGTCACCATGGGCACTCTCACCATAGGCCCTGTCACCATGGGCACTGTCACCATGGACACTGTTACCATGAGCACTATCATCATGGGCAGTACCACCATAACACTTGTACCATGGGAACTCCAACCATGTACACCTCCAGCGTGAGCACAGTCACCATGGGCAGGGTCAACATGAGCACTGTCACCATGGGCAATTTCAACAGGGGCAGTGTCACCGTGCGAACTGCCACCATGAGCACTATCACCATGAGCACTATCACCAAGGCCACTGTCACCGTGAGCACTATCACCGTGAGCACTATCACCATGGGCAGTGTCACCATGAGCAATATCAACATGGGCAGTGTCAGCATCAGCACTATTACCATGGGCACTATCAAGTTGAGCACTATCACCTTGCGCAGTGTCACCGTGGGCACTGTCACCATGGGCACTGTCAACATGAGCACAGTCACCATAGGAACTCTCACCATGAGCACTGTCACCATGGGAAATTTCACCATGGGCACTGTCACCATGAGCACTATCATCATGGGGAGTGCCACCATGAGGAATTTCATCATGGGAACTCCAACCATATACACTGCCAGCTTAGCACAGTCACCATGGTCTGTGTCACCATGAGCACTGTCACCGTGAGCACTGTCACCATGGGAACTGTCACCACGTGCACTGTCACCATGGGAACTCTCACCATGAGCATTGTCACCATGACAAATATCACTATGGGCAGTGTCACCATGGGGACTGTCACCATAGGCAGTGTCTCCATGATCACTATTACCATGAGCACTATCACCATGAGCACTATCACCATGAGCAGTATTACCATGAGCACTATCACCAAGGGCACTGTCAACGTGAGCACTATCACCGTGAGCACTATCACCATGGGCACTGTCACCTTGAACAATATCACCATGCGCAGTGTCACCGTGAGCCCTATTACCATGGGAACTATCACCAAGGGCACTGTCACTGTGAGCACTGTCACCATGAGCACTGTCACCGTGGGCACTATCAACATGAGCACTGTCACCATGGGCACTGTCACCATGGGAACTGTCACCATGAGAACTGTCACCGTGGGCAATGTCACCATGAGCACTGTCACCATGAGAACTGTCACCGTGGGCAATGTCACCATGAGCACTGTCACCGTGGACACTGTCACCATGGGAACTGTCACCATGAGCACTATCACCGTGAGGACTATAACCATGGGCACTGTCACCGTGAGCAATATCACCATGAACACTGTAACCATGGGAAATGTCACCGTGGGCACTGTCAGCATGTGCACTGTCAACATGAGCACTGTCACCATGGGAAATGTCACCATGGGCACTGTCACCATAGGCAGTGTCATCATGAGCACAGTCACCATGGGCACTCTCACGATGGACACTGTCACCATGAGCACTATCATCATGGGCAGTGCCACCATGAGGAATTTCACCATGGGAACTCCAATCATGTACACCGCCAGCATGAGCACAGTCACCATGGCAGTGTCACCATGAGGACTGTCGCCATGGGCACTCTCAACATGGGCACTGTCACTATGGGAACTGTCACTAAAAGCACAGTCACCATGCGCACTGTCACCAGGGACACTGTCACCATGGGCACTCTCACGATGGACACTGTCACCATGGGCAGTGCCACCATGAGGAATTTCACCTTGGGAACTCCAACCATGTACACTGCCAGCATGAGCATAGTCACCATGGGCACTGTCACCGTGAGCAGTGTCACCATGGGCACTTTCAACATGGCCACTCTCACCTGGGCACTGTCACCGTGGACACTGTTATCATGAACTCTGTTACAATGGGAAATGTCACCATGAGCACTGTCATCTTGGGAACTGCCACCATTGACACTGCCACCATGAGAACTGTAACCATTGGCACTGCCACAGTGAGCACTTTCACTGTGAGCACTGTCACCATGGGAACTGTCACCATGTGCACTGTCACCATGTGCACTGTCAACATGAGCACTGTCACCATGGGAAATGTCACCATGGGCAGTGTCACCATGGGCACTGTCACCATGGGAAGTGTCACCATGAGCACTATTACCATGAGCACTATCACCATGAGCACTATCACCAAGGGCAGTGTCACTGTGTTCACTATCACCGTGAGCACTATCATCATGGGCAGTGTCACCGTGAGCACTGTCACCGTGGTGATTGTCACTATGTACACTGTCACCATGAGCACTGTCACCATGAGCACTATCATCATGGGCATTGCCACCATAAGGAATTTCCCCATGGGAACTCCAACCATGTAAACTGCCAGCATGAGCAGAGTCATCATGGGCAGTGTCACCTTGAGCACTATCACCATGAGCACTGTCACCATGAGCACTGTCACCGTGGGCACTGTAACCATGGCAACTGTCACCATGAGCACAATCACCGTGAGCACTATCACCATGGGCAGTGTCACCATGAGAAATATCACCAAGGGCACTGTCACCGTGAGCACTGTTACCATGAGCACTGTCACCATGGGCACTGTCAACATGAGCACTGTCATCATGGGCACTGTCACCATGGGAACTCTCACCATGAGCACTGTCACGATGGGAAATGTCACCATGGGCACTATCACTATGGGCACTGTCACCATGGGCAGTGTCACTATGAGCACTGTCACCATGGGCACTGTCACCATGAACACTGTCACCATGAGCACTGTCACTGTGGGCACTGTCACCATGAGCACTGACACCATTGGCACTTTCAACATGGGCACAGTCACCATGCGAACTATCACCATGAGCACTATCACTATGAGCAACATTACCATGAACACTCTCACCAAGGGCACTGTCAAAGTGAGCACTATCACTGTGAGCACTATCACCATGAGCACTGTCACCGTGAGCACTGTCACCGTGTGCACTGTCACCATGTGCACTGTCAACATGAGCACTGTCACTATGGGAAATGTCACCATGGGCAGAGTCACCATGGGCAGTGTCACCATGAGCACTGTCACCATGGGCACTCTCACAATGGACACTGTCACCTTGAGCACTATCATCATGGACAGTGCTATCATGAGGAATTTCACCATTGGAACTCCAACCAAGTACACTGCCAGCATGAGCACAGTCACCATGGGCAGTGCCACTATGAGCACTGTCACCATGGGCACTGTCACCATGCCAACAGTCACCATGAGCACTATCACCATGAACACTATCACAAATGGCACTGTCACTGTGAGCACTGTCACCGTGAGCACTGTCACTGTGGGCACTGTCACCATGAGCACTGTCATCATGGGCACTGTCACCATAGACACTGTCACCATGAGCACTATCATCATGGGCAGTGCTACCATAAGGAATTTCACCTTGGGAACTCCAACCATGTACACTGCCAGCATGAGCATAGTCATCATGGTCAGTGTCACCATGAGCACGGCCACCATGGGCACTTTCAACATGGGCACTGTCACCATGGGAACTATCACCATGAGCACTATCACCATGAGCAGTATTACCATGAGCACTATCACCAAGGGCACTGTCAACGTGAGCAGTATCACCGTGAGCACTATCACCATGGGCAGTGTCACCGTGAGCAATATCACCTTTGGCACTGTCACCATGAGCACTATTACCATGGGTACTATCACCAAGGGCACTGTCACTGTGAGCACTGTCACCATGAGCACTGCCACCGTCGGCAGTATCATCACGAGCACTATCACCATGGGCACTATCATCATGGGCATTGCCACCACAAGGAATTTCCCCATGGGAACTCCAACCATGTACACTGCCAGCATGAGCAGAGTCACCATGGGCAGTGCCACCATGAGCACTGTCACCATGGGCACTTTCAACATGGGCCCTGTCACCATGCGAACTGTCACCATGAGCACTATCACTGTGAGCACTGTCACCATGAGCATAGTCACCGTTGGCACTGTCACCATGAGCACTGTCACCATAGGTACTTTCAACAAGGCCATTTTCACCATGGCCACTGTCACCATGGACACTGTCATCATGAGCTCTGTTACCATGGGAAATGTCACCATGAGCACTGTCACTTTGGGAACTGCCACCATGGACACTGCCACCATGAGCACTTTAACCATTGGCACTGCCACAGTGAGCACTGTCACCATGAGCAGTGTCACCATGGGAACTGTCACCATGTGCCCTGTCACCATTGGAACTCTCACCATGAGCACTGCGACAATGGGAAGTGTCACTATGGGCAGTGTCACCATGGGCACTGTCACCATGGGCAGTGTCACTATGAGCACTATTACCATGAGCACTATCACCATGAGCACTATCACCATGGGCACTGTCACAGTGAGCACTATTACCATGGGTACTATCACCATGGGCAATGTCACCATGGACGCTGTCACCATGGGCATGGTCAACATGATCATTGTCACCATGGGCAGTGTCACCATGAGCACTATTACCATGCGCACTATCACCATGAGCACTAACACCGTGAACACTGTCACCATGAGCACTGTCACCATGAACACTATCACCAATGGCACTGTCACTGTGAGAAGTGTCACCGTGAGCACTGTCACAGTGGGCAGTGTCACCGTGTGCACTGTCACAATGAGCACTATCACCATGGGAACTATGACCATAGGAATGGTCACCATGGGCACTGTCAAGATGAGCACTGTCACCATGGGAACTCTCACCATGAGCACTGTCACCATGGGAAATGTCACCATGAGCACTGTCATCTTGGGAACTGCCACCATTGACAATGCCAGCATGAGAACTGTAACCATTGGCACTGCCACAGTGAGCACTGTCACCGTGAGCACTCTCACCATGGGAACTGTCACCATGTGCACTGTCACCATATGCACTGTCAACATGAGCACTGTCACCATGGGAAATGTCACCATGGGCAGTGTCACCATGGGCACTGTCACCATGGGCAGTGTCACCATGAGCACTATTACCATGAGCACTTTCACCATGAGCACTATCACCATGGGCAGTGTCACCATGAGAAATATCACCAAGGGCACTGTCACAGTGAACACTGTTACCATGAGCACTGTCACCGTGGGCACTGTCATCATGGGCACTGTCACCATGGGAACTCTCACCATAAGCACTGTCACCATGGGAAATGTCACCATGGGCACTATCACTATGGGCACTGTCACCATGGGCAGTGTCACTATGAGCACTGTCACCATGGGCACTGTCACCATGAACACTGTCACCATGAGCACTGTCACCATGGGCACTGTCAACATGAGCACTGTCATCATGGGCACTGTCACCATGGGAACTCTCACCATGAGCACTGTCACCATGGGAAATGTCACCATGGGCACTATCACTATGGGCACTGTCACCATGGGCAGTGTCACTATGAGCACTGTCACCATGGGCACTGTCACCATGAACACTGTCACCATGAGCACTGTCACCGTGGGCAGTGTCACCATGAGCACTGCCACCATTGGCACTTTCAACATGGGCACAGTCACCATGCGAACTATCACCATGAGCACTATCACCATGAGCAATATTACCATGAACACTATCACCAAGAGCACTGTCAAAGTGAGCACTATCTCTGTGAGCACTATCACCATGAGCACTGTCACCGTGTGCACTGTCACCATGTGCACTGTCCACATGAGCACTCTCACCATGGGCACTCTCACGATGGACAAGGTCAACATGAGCACTATCATCATGGGCAGTGCTACCATGAGGAATTTCACCATTGGAACTCCAACCAAGTACACTGCCAGCATGAGCACAGTCACCATTGGCAGTGCCACTATGAGCACTGTCACCTTGGGCACTCTCCACATGGGCACTGTCACCATGCCAACAGTCACCATGAGCACTATCACCCTGAACACTATCACAAATGGCACTGTCACTGTGAGAACTGTCACCGTGAGCCTTGTCACTGTGGGCACTGTCACCATGAGCACTGTCATCATGGGCACTGTCACCATAGACACTGTCACCATGAGCACTATCATCATGGGCAGTGCTACCATAAGGAATTTCACCATCGGAACTCCAAACATGTACACTGCCAGCATGAGCACAGTCACCATGGGCAGTGTCACCATGAGCACTGCCACCATGGGCACTTTCAACATGGGCACTGTCACCATGCAAACTATCACCATGAGCACTATCACCATTAGCAGTATTACCATGAGCACTATCACCAAGGGCACTGTCAACGTGAGCAGTATCACCATGAGCACGATCACGGTGAGCAGTGTCACCGTGAGCAATATCACCTTTGGCACTGTCACCATGAGCACTATAACCATGGGTACTATCACCAAGGGCACTGTCACTGTGAGCACTGTCACCATGAGCACTGCCACCGTCGGCAGTATCATCATGAGCACTGTCACCATGGGCACTATCATCATGGGCATTGCCACCATAAGGAATTTCCGAATGGGAACTCCAACCATGTACACTGCCAGCATGAGCAGAGTCACCATGGGCAGTGCCACCATGAGCACTGTCACCATGGGCACTTTCAACATGGGCCCTGTCACCATGCGAACTGTCACCATGAGCACTATCACTGTGAGCACTGTCACCATGAGCATAGTCACCGTGGGCACTGTCACCATGAGCACTGTCACCATAGGTACTTTCAACACGGACATTTTCACCATGGATACTGTCATCATGAGCTCTGTTACCGTGGGAAATGTCACCATGAGCACTGTCACTTTGGGAACTGCCACCATGGACACTGCCACCATGAGCACTTTAAACATTGGCACTGCCACAGTGAGCACTGTCACCATGAGCAGTGTCACCATGGGAACTGTCACCATGTGCACTGTCACCATGGGAACTCTCACCATGAGCACGGCGACAATGGGAAATGTCACTATGGGCAGTGTCACCTTGGGCACTGTCACCATGGGCACTGTCACTATGAGCACTATTACCATGAGCACTATCACCATGGGCACTGTCACAGTGAGCACTATTACCATGGGTACTATCACCAAGGGCACTGTCATCGTGAGCACTGTCACCATGAGCACTGTTATCGTGGGCATTGCCACCATGAGCACTGTCATCATGGCCACAGTCACCATGCGAACTGCCACCATGAGAACTATCACAGTGGGCACTGTCACCATGAGCACTGTCACCATGGGCACTGTCACTGTGAGCACTATTACCATAGGTACTATCACCAAGGGCACTGTCACCATGAACACTGTCACCATGAGCACTGTCACCGTGGACACTGTCACCATGAACACTATCATCATGGGCAGTGCCACCATAAGGAATTTCACCATGGGAACTCCAACCATGTATACAACCAGCATGAGCATAGTCACCATTGGCAGTGTCACCATGAGCACTGCCACCTTGGGCACTTTCAACATGGGCAATGTCACCATGCGAACTATCACCATGAGCACTATCTCCATGAGCAATATTACCATGGACACTATCACCAAGGGCACTGTCAACGTGAGCATTAGCACCGTGAGCACTATCACCATGAGCACTGTCACCGTGAGCACTATCACCGTGGGCACTGTCACCGTGTGCACTGTCAACATGAGCACTGTCACCATGGGAATTGTCACCATGGGAACCGTCACCATGGGCAGTGTCACAATGAGCACTGTCACCATGGACACTCTCATGACGGACACTGTCACCATGAGCACTATCATCATTGGCAGTGCTACCATGAGGAATTTCACCATCGGAACTCCAACCAAGTACACCGCCAGCGTGAGCACAGTCACCATGGGCAGTGCCACTATGAGCACTGTCACCATGGACACTGTATCCATGGGAACTGTCACCATGGGCACTATCACGGTGAGCAGTATCGCCATGGGAAATATCACCATGGGAACGGTTGCCATGGGCATTGTCAAGATGATCACTGTCACCAGGGGCACTCTCACCATGAGCACTGTCACCGTGGGCACTGTCAACATGAGGATTATCACCATGGAAACGGTCACCATGGGAACTGTCACCATGTGCACTCTCACAATAGGCACTGTCACCATGGACACTGTCACAGTGGACACTGTCACCATGAGCACTATCATCATGGGCAGTACCACCATAACAGTTGTACCATGGGAACTCCAACCATGTACACTTCCATCGTGAGCACAGTCACCATGGGTAGTGTCAACATGAGCACTGTCACCATGGGCAATTTCAACAGGGGTAGTGTCACCATGCGAACTGTCACCATGAGCACTATCACCATGAGCAATATCACCAAGGGCGCTTTCACCGTGAGCACTATCACTGTGAGCAATATCACCATGGGCAGTGTCACCATGAGCAATATCAACATGGGCAGTGTCACCATCAGCACTATTACCATGGGCACTATCACGTTGAGCACTATCACCTTGAGCACTGTCACCGTGGGCACTGTCACCATGGGCACTGTCAACATGAGCACAGTCACCATAGGAACTCTCACCATGAGCATTGTCACCATGGCAAATATCACTATGGGCAGTGTCACCATGGGCACTGTCACCATAGGCAGTGTCACCATGATCACTATTACCATGAGCACTATCACCATGAGCACTATCACCATGGACACTGTCACCTTGGGAAATGTCACCATGTGCACAGTCACCATGGGCAGTGTCACCATAAGCACTGTCACCATGAGAACTCTCACCGTGAGCACTGTAACCATGGGAAATGTCACCATGGGCACTGTAACCATGGGCACTGTCACCATGGGTACTGTCACCATGGGCACTTTCAACATGGGCACTGTCACCATGCGATCTGTCACCATGAGCACTATAACCAAGGGCACTGTCACCATGGGCACTGTCTCCATGAGCACTGTCATCATGGGCACTGTCACCATAGGAACTGTCACCATGAGCAATGTCACCCTGGGCACTATCACCATGAGCACTATCACAATGGGCACTGTCACCATAGGCACTGTCACCATGGACACTGTCACCATGAGCACTATCATCATGGGCAGTGCTACCATGAGGAATTTCACCATCGGAACTCCAAACATGTACACCGCCAACATGAGCTCAGTCACCATGGGCAGTGTCACCATGGGCACTTTGAACTTCACCATGTCTACCATGCGAACTGTCACCATGAGCACTGTCTCCATGAGCACTATCACCGTGAGAACTTTCATCATGAGCATAGTCACCATGGGCACTGTAACCATGGGAACTGACAACATGAGGACTATCACCATGAGCACTATCACCATGGGCAGTGTCACCGTGAGCAATATCACCATGAGCACTATCACCAAGGGCACTGTCACCGTGAGCACTATCACCATGAGCACTGTCACCATGAGCACTGTCACCGTGGGCACGGTCACCATGAGCACTGTCACCGTGGGCACTGTCACCATGAGCACTGTCATCATGGGCAATGTCACCATGGGCACTGTCACGATTAGAACTGTCACTCTGGGTATTATCACCGTGAGCACTCTCACAGTGGGCACTGTCACCATAGGCACTGTAAACATGGACAGCGTCACCATGAGCACTACTGTCATGGGCAGAACTCCCGTAAGGAATTTCACAATGGGAACTCCAACCATGTACACGGCCAGCATGAGCACAGTCACCAAGGGCTGTGTCACCATGGGCACTGTCATCATGGGCACTATCACAAAGGACACTGTCATCATGAGCTCTATTACCATGGGAACTGTCACCATGAGCACTGTCCTCTTACGAACTGCCAGCACGGACACTGCCACCATGACCACTGTAACCATTGGCACTGCCAACGTGGGCACTGTCATCATGAGCACTGTCACCATGAGAACGGTCACCAGGGACACTGTCACCATGGGCACTATCAGCCAGAGCACTGTCACCATGAGCACTATCACTGTGAGCACTATCACCCTGAGCACTGTCACCGTGGGCACTGTCACCATGCGCACTGTCACCATGGGCACTGTCACCATGGGAACTGTCACCATGAGCAGCATCACCGTGAGTACTATCACCATGGACAGGGTCACCGTGAGCAATATCACCATGGGCACTGTCACCGTGAGCACTATTACCATGGGCACAATCACCATGAGCACTATCACCGTGATCACTGTCACCGAGGGCACTGTCACCATGAGCACTATCTCCATGAGCACTATCAGCAGGGGCACTGTCACCGGGAGCACTATCATAATGGGAACTGTCACCATGGGCACTGTCACCATGGGCACTGTCAACATGGGAACTCTCATCATGAGCACTGTCACCATGGGCACAGTCACCATGGGCCCTCTCACCATGGGCACTGTTCACCATGGACACTGTCACCATGGGCACTGTGAACATGAGCACTGTCACCATGGTAACTCTTACCATGAACACTGTCACCATAGGAAATGTCACCATGGGCACTGTCAGCATGGGCACTGTCACCATGGACACTTTCACCATGAGCACTATCATCATGTGCAGGGCCACCATGAGGAATTTAACCATGGGAACTCCAACCATGTACACTGCCAGCATGAGCACAGTCACCATGGGCATTGTCACCATGAACACTGTCACCATGGGCAATTTCAACATGGGCACTGTCACCATGCGGACTGTCACCATGAGCACTATCACTATGAGCACTATCAACATGAGCACTATCACAAAAGGCACTTTCACCATGAGCAGTATCACTGTGAGCACAATCACCGTGAGCACTGTCAGCATGAGCACTGTCACCGTGGGCACTGTCACCATGAGCTCTGTCACCATGGGCTCTGTCACCATGGGAACTGTCACCATGAGCACTATCACCGTGAGCACTAACAGCATTGGCATTGTCACCATGAGCAATAGCACCATGGGAACTTTCATGGTGAGCACTATTACCATGGGCACTATCACCATTAGCACTATCACCGTGAGCACTGTCATCGTGGGCACTGTCAACGTGTGCACTGTCACCATGGGCAGTGTCACCATGAGCACTGTAACCGTGGACACTGTCATCATGGACACTATCACCATGAGCACTATCATTATGAGCAGTACCACCATGAGTAATTTCACCATGGAAACTGCAACCATGTACACCGCCAGCATGAGCACAGTCACCAGGGGCTGGGTCACCATGGGCACTATCACAAAGGACACTGTCATCATGAGCTTTATTACCATGGGAACTGTCACCATGAGCACTGTCCTCTTACGAACTGCCAGCACGGATACTGCCACCATGAGCACTGCAACCATTGGCACTGCCACCGTGGGCACTGTCATCATGAGCACTGTCACCATGAGAACGGTCACCAGGGACACTGTTAACATGGGCACTCTCACCCAGGGCACTGTCACCGTGAGCACTATCACTGTGAGCACTATCACCCTGAGAATTGTCACCGTGGGCACTGTCACCATGCGCACTAACATCATGGGGAGTGCTACCATGAGGAATTTCACCATCGGAGTTCCGACCACGTACACCGCCAGCATGAGCACAGTCACCATGGGCAGTGCAACCATGAGCACTGTCACCATGGGCACTTTCAACATGCGCGGTGTCACCATGCGAACTGCCATGATGAGCAGTATCACCATGAGAACTATCACCAAGGGTATGTCACCATGAACACTGTCTCCGTGGGAACTCTCACCACGAGCACTGTCATCATGGGCACTGTCACCATGGGAACTGTCAACATTAGCACTGTCACTGTGGGCACTATCACCGTGAGCACTATCACAACGGACACTGTCACCATAGGTACTGTCACCATGGACACTGTCACCACGAACACTATCATCATGGGCAGTGTCACCATGAGGAATTTCACCTTGGGAACTCCAACCGTGTACATCGGCAGCGTTAGCACAGTCACCATGGGCTGTGTCACGATGAGCACTGCCACCATGGGCACTTTCAACATGGGCACTGTCACCATGCGAACCGTCACCATGAGCACTATTACCATGAGCATTATCACCAAGGGCACTGTCAGCGTGAGCACTATCACCGTGAGCACTATCACCATGAGCACTGTCACCATGAGGATTTTCACCGTGGGCACTGTCACCATGAGCACTGTCACCATGGGCACTGTCACCATGAACACTGTCACCATGAGCACTGTCACCGTGGGCAGTGTCACCATGAGCACTGCCACCATTGGCACTTTCAACATGGGCACAGTCACCATGCGAACTATCACCATGAGCACTATCACCATGAGCAATATTACCATGAACACTATCACCAAGAGCACTGTCAAAGTGAGCACTATCACTGTGAGCACTATCACCATGAGCACTGTCACCGTGAGCACTGTCACCGTGTGCACTGTCACCATGTGCACTGTCCACATGAGCCCTGTCACCATGGGCACTCTCACGATGGACAAGGTCAACATGAGCACTATCATCATGGGCAGTGCTACCATGAGGAATTTCACCATTGGAACTCCAACCAAGTACACTGCCAGCATGAGCACAGTCACCATTGGCAGTGCCACTATGAGCACTGTCACCTTGGGCACTCTCCACATGGGCACTGTCACCATGCCAACAGTCACCATGAGCACTATCACCCTGAACACTATCACAAATGGCACTGTCACTGTGAGAACTGTCACCGTGAGCATTGTCACTGTGGGCACTGTCACCATGAGCACTGTCATCATGGACACTGTCACCATAGACACTGTCACCATGAGCACTATCATCATGGGCAGTGCTACCATAAGGAATTTCACCATCGGAACTCCAAACATGTACACTGCCAGCATGAGCACAGTCACCATGGGCAGTGTCACCATGAGCACTGCCACCATGGGCACTTTCAACATGGGCACTGTCACCATGCAAACTATCACCATGAGCACTATCACCATTAGCAGTATTACCATGAGCACTATCACCAAGGGCACTGTCAACGTGAGCAGTATCACCGTGAGCACGATTACGGTGAGCAGTGTCACCGTGAGCAATATCACCTTTGGCACTGTCACCATGAGCACTATAACCATGGGTACTATCACCAAGGGCACTGTCACTGTGAGCACTGTCACCATGAGCACTGCCACCGTCGGCAGTATCATCATGAGCACTGTCACCATGGGCACTATCATCATGGGCATTGCCACCATAAGGACTTTCCGAATGGGAACTCCAACCATGTACACTGCCAGCATGAGCAGAGTCACCATGGGCAGTGCCACCATGAGCACTGTCACCATGGGCACTTTCAACATGGGCCCTGTCACCATGCGAACTGTCACCATGAGCACTATCACTGTGAGCACTGTCACCATGAGCATAGTCACCGTGGGCACTGTCACCATGAGCACTGTCACCATAGGTACTTTCAACACGGCCATTTTCACCATGGATACTGTCATCATGAGCTCTGTTACCATGAGAAATGTCACCATGAGCATTGTCACTTTGGGAACTGACACCATGGACACTGCCACCATGAGCACTTTAACCATTGGCACTGCCACAGTGAGCACTCTCACCATGAGCAGTGTCACCATGGGAACTGTCACCATGTGCACTGTCACCATGGGAACTCTCACCATGAGCACAGCGACAATGGGAAATGTCACTATGGGCAGTGTCACCATCGGCACTGTAACCATGGGCACTGTCACTATGAGCACTATTACCATGAGCACTATCACCATGGGCACTGTCACAGTGAGCACTAGTACCATGGGTACTATCACCAAGGGCACTGTCATCGTGAGCACTGTCACCATGAGCACTGTTACCGTGGGCATTGCCACCATGAGCACTGTCATCATGGCCACAGTCACCATGCGAACTGCCACCATGAGCACTATCACAGTGGGCACTGTCACCATGAGCACTGTCACCATGGGCACTGTATCCATGGGAATTGTCACCATGGGCACTAACATGGTGAGCACTATCACCATGGGAACTGTCACCATCGGAACGGTCACCATGCGCACTGTAACCATTGGCACTGCCACAGTGAGCACTGTCACAGTGAGCATTGTCACCAAGGGAACTGTCACCATGTGCAGTGTCACCATGGGAACTCTCACCATGAGCACTGTCACCATGGGAAATTTCACTATGGGCAGTGTCACCATGGGCACTGTCACCATGGGAACTCTCACCATGAGCACTGTCACCATGGGAAATTTCACTATGGGCAGTGTCACCATGGGCACTGTCACCATGGGAACTCTCACCATGAGCACTGTCACCATGGGAAATTTCACTATGGGCAGTGTCACCATTGACACTGTCACCATGAACACTATCGTCATGGGCAGAGCTCCCATAAGGAATTTCACCATGGGAACTCCAACCATGTACACCGCCAGCATGAGCACAGTCACCATGGGCAGTGTCACCATGAGCACTGCCACCATGGGAACTTTCAACATGGGCACTTTCAACATGGGCACTGTCACCATGCGAACTATCACCATGAGCACTATCACCATGAGCAGTATTACCATGAGCACTATCACCAAGGGCACTGTCAATGTGAGCACTATCACCATGAGCACTGTCACCATGAGCACTGTCACCATGGGCACTGTAACCATGGGAACTATCACCATGAGCACTATCACCGTTAGCACTATCACCCTGGGCAGTGTCACCGTGAACAATATCACCATGGGCACTGTCACTGTGAGCACTATTACCATGGGCACTATCACCAAGGGCACTGTCACTGTGAGTACTGCCACCATGGGCACTGTCAACATGAGCACTGTCACCATGGGCACTGTCACCATGAGAACTGTAACCGTTGGCACTATAACCATGGGCAGTGTCACATGAGCAATATTACCGTGGGCACTGTCACCATGAGCACTATTACCATGGGTACTATCACCAAGGACACTGTCACCATGAGCACTGTCACCGTGGGCAGTGTCAACATGAGCACTGTCACCATGGGCACTGCCACCATGGGAACTGTCACTATGAGCACTGTCACCAGGGGAAATGTCACCATGGGCACTGTCACCATAGGCACTGTCACCATGGACACATTCACCATGAGCACTAACTAACATCATGGGCAGTGCCACCATAAGGAATTTCACCATGGGAACTCCAACCATGTACACCGTAAACATCAGCACAGTCACCATGGGCAGTGTCACCATGAGCACTGTCGCCATGAGCACTTTCAACGTGGGCACTGTCATTATGGGAACTGTCACTAAGAGCACAGTCACCATGCGCACTGTCACCAGGGACACTGTCACCATGAGCACTCTCACTATGGGCAATGTCACCATGGACGCTGTCACCATGGGCATGATCAACATGATCATTGTCACCATGAGCACTATTACCATGCGCACTATCACCATGAGCACTATCACCGTGAACACTGTCGCCATGGGCACTGTCACCATGGGCACTGTCACCATGGGTATTCTCACCATGGTTACTGTCACCATGGGCACTCTCAACATGGGCATTGTCACCATGCGAACAGTCACCATGAGCAATGTGACCATGAACACTATCACCAATGGCACTGTCACTGTGAGCAGTGTCACCGTGAGCACTGTCACCGTGTGCACTGTCAAAATGAGCACTATCACCATGGGAAATATCACCATAGGAATGGTCACCATGGGCACTGTCAAAATGAGCACTGTCACCATGGGAACTCTCACCATGAGCACTGTCACCATGGGAAATGTCACCATGGGCACTATCATCATGGGCAGTGCCACCATGAGGAGTTTCACCATGAGAACTCCAACCATGTACACCGCCAGCTTTAGCACACTCACCATGGGATGTGTCACCGTGAGTGCTGTCACCATGGGCACTGTCACCATGCGAACTGTCACTATGGGCACTGTCACCTTGGCAATGTCACCATGAGAACTGTCACTGTGGGCAATGTCACCATGGGAACTGTCACCATGAGCACTATCACCGTGAGCACTATAACCATGGGCAGTGTCACCGTGAGCAATATCACCATGAACACTGTCACCGTGAGCACTTTCACTGTGGACACTGTCACCGTGTGCACTGTCAACATGAGCAATGTCACCATGGGCACTGTCACCATGGGCAGTGTTACCATGAGCACTGTAACCATGGGCTCTCTCACGATGGACACTGTCACCATGAGCACTATCATCATGGGCAGTGCCACCAAGAGGAATTTCACCATGGGAACTCCAACCATGTACACCGCCAGCATGAGCACAGTCACCATGGGAAGTGTCACCGTAATTACTGTCACCATGGACACTTTCAACTTGGCCGCTGTCACCATGGACATTGTCATCATGAGCTCTGTTACCATGGGAAATGTCACCATAAGCATGGTCATCTTGGGAACTGCCACCATGGACACTGCCACCATGAGCACTGTAACCGTTGGCACTGCCACAGTGAGCACTATTACCATGAGCAATATCACCATGAGCACTATCACCATTTGCACTGTTACCGTGAGCATTATTACCATGCGTACTATTACCAAGGGCACTGTCACCATGAGCACTGTCTCCGTGGGCATTGTAACCATGAGCACTGTCATCATGGGCACTGTCACCATGCGAAATGCCACCATTAGCTCTATCACCGTGGGCACTATCACAATGAGCACTGTATCCATGGGAACTGTCACCATGGGCACTATCACGGTGAGCACTATCACAGTGGGAACTGTCACCATGGGCACTGTCAAGATGAGCACTGTCACCATGGGAACTCTCACCATGAGCACTATCACCATGGGCACTATCACCACGGGCACTGTCACCGTGAGAATTATCACCATGAGTACTCTCACCATGAGCACTGTCACCATGGGCACTGTAACCAGGGGAACTGTCACCATGAGCAGTATCACCATGAGCACTATCAACATGGGCAGTGTCACCGTGAGCACTATCACCATGGGCAGCGTCACCGTGAGCAATATCAACATGGGCACTGTCACCGTGAGCACTACTACAGTAGGCACTATCACCATGAGCACTGTCACCGTGAGCAGTGTCACCGTGGGCATTGTCACCGTGTGCACTGTCACCAGGAGCACTGTCACCATGAGCACTATCACCATGGGAACTGTCACCATGGGAAAGGTCACCATGGGCAATGTCAACATGAACAATGTCACCATGGGAACTCTTACCATGAGCACTGTCACCATGGGAAATATCACAATGGGCACTGTCACCATGGGCACTGTCACCATGGGTACTGTCACCATGGGCACTTTCAACATGGGAACTGTCACAATGCGAACTGTCACCATGAGCACTATCACCAAGAGCACTATCACCAAGGGCACTGTCACCGTGAGCACTTTCACCATGAGCACTATCACAGTGGGCACTGTCCCCATGAGCACTGTCATCATGGGCACTGTCACCATAGGAACGGTCACAATGAGCACTGTCACTGTGGGCACTATCACCGTGAGCACTATCACAATGGGCACTGTCACCATAGGCACTGTCACCTTGGACACTGTCACCATGAGCACTAACATCATGGGGAGTGCTACCATGAGGAATTTCACCATCGGAGTTCCGACCACGTACACCGCCAGCATGAGCACAGTCACCATGGGCAGTGCAACCATGAGCACTGTCACCATGGGCACTTTCAACATGCGCGGTGTCACCATGCGAACTGCCATGATGAGCAGTATCACCATGAGAACTATCACCAAGGGTACTGTCACCATGAACACTGTCTCCGTGGGAACTCTCACCACGAGCACTGTCATCATGGGCACTGTTACCATGGGAACTGTCAACATTAGCACTGTCACTGTGGGCACTATCACCGTGAGCACTATCACAACGGACACTGTCACCATAGGTACTGTCACCATGGACACTGTCACCACGAACACTATCATCATGGGCAGTGCCACCATGAGGAATTTCACCTTGGGAACTCCAACCGTGTACATCGGCAGCGTTAGCACAGTCACCATGGGCTGTGTCACGATGAGCACTGCCACCATGGGCACTTTCAACATGGGCACTGTCACCATGCGAACCGTCACCATGAGCACTATTACCATGAGCATTATCACCAAGGGCACTGTCAGCGTGAGCACTATCACCGTGAGCACTATCACCATGAGCACTGTCACCATGAGGATTTTCACCGTGGGCACTGTCACCATGAGCACTGTCACCATGGGCATTGTCAACATAAGCATTGTCACCATGGGATCTCTCACCATGAGCACTGTCACCATGGGAAATGTCACCATGTGCACTGTCACCATAGGCATTGTCAACATGGACACTCTCACCATGAGCACTATCATCATAGGCATTGCCACCATAAAGAATTTCACCATCGGAACTCCAACCATGTACACCACCAGCATGAGCACATTCACCATGGGCCGTGTCACCATGAGCACTATCACCATGAGCACTATCATTAAGGGCACTGTCACCGTGAGCACTATCACCGTGAACACTTTCACCATGACTACTGTCACCGTGGGCACTATAAGCATGAGCACTATCACCATGAGCACTGTCACTGCGGGCACTGTCACCGTGTTCACTGTCACCATGAGCACTGTAACCATGAGCCCTATCACCATGGGAACTGTCACCATGGGAACGGTCACTATGGGCACTGCCAAGATGAGCACTGTCACCATGGGAACTCTCACCATGAGCACTATCACCATGGGAAATATCACCATGGGCACTGTCACCATGGGCGCTGTCACCATGGACACTGTCACCATGAGCACTATCATCATGGGCATTGCCACCATAAGGAATTTCACCATGGGAACTCCAACCATGTACACCACCAGCATGAGCACAGTCACCATGGGCAGTGCCACCATGAGCACTGTCACCATGGGCACTTTTAACATGGGCCCTGTCGCCATGCGAACTGTCACCATGAGCAGTATCTCTGTGAGCACTGTCACCATGAGCATAGTCACCGTGGTCACTGTCACCATGAGCACTGTCACCATGGGCACTGTAACAATGGGAACTTTCACCATGAGCACTATCACCATGGGCAGTGTCACCGTGAGCAATATCACCATGGGCACTGTCACTGTGACCTCTATTACCATGGGTACTATAACCAAAATCACTGTCACCGTGAGCACTGTCACCATGAGCAATGTCACCGTGGGGACTGTCACCATGGGAACTGTCACCATGTGCACTGTCACCATGGGAACTCTCACCATGAGCACTGTCACCATGGGAAATGTCACAATGGGCAGTGTCACCATGGGCACTGTCACCATGGGTAGCGTCACCATGAGCACTATTACCATGAGCACTATCACCATGAACACTATCATCACGGGCAGTGTCACCATGAGCACTATCACCGTGAGCACTATCACCATGGGCAGTGTCACCTTGAGCAATATCAACATGGGCACTGTCACCGTGAGCACTATTACGATGGGCATTATCACCATGAGCACTATCACCGTGAGCACTGTCAGTGTGGGCATTGTCACCATGTGCACTGTCAACATGAGCACTGTTACCATGAGCACTATCACCATGGGAACTGTCACCATGGGAATGGTCACCATGGGCAATCTCACCATGAGCACTGTCACCATGGGCACTGTCACCATGGGTACTCTCACCATGGGCACTTTCAACATGGGCACTGTCACCATGCGAACAGTCACAATGAGCACTATCACCATGAGCACTATCACCAAGGGCACTGTCACCGTGAGCACTGTCACAGTGGGCACTGTCAACATGAGCACTGTCACCATAGGCACTGTCACCATGGACACTGTCACCATGAGCACTATCATCATGGGCAGTGCTACCATGAGGAATTTCACCATCGGAACTCCAACCAAGTACACCGCCAGCATGAGCACAGTCATCATGGACACTGCCACTATGAGCACTGTCACCATGGGTACTTTCAACATGGGCCCTGTCACCATGCGAACTGTCTCCATGAGCACTATCACCGTGAGCACTGTCACCATGAGCATAGTCACCATGGGCAGTGTCACCATGAGCACTGCCACCATGGGCACTTTCAACATGGGCACAGTCACCATGCGAACTATCACCACGAGGACTATCACCATGAGCAATATTACCATGAACACTATCACCAAGGGCACTGTCAACGTGCGCACTATCACCATGAGCACTGTCACCGTGAGCACTGTCACCATGGGCAATTTCTACTTGGCCACTGTCACCATGGGCACTGTCACCATGGACACTGTCATCATGAGCTCTGTTACCAAGGGAAATGTCACCACGAGCACTGTCATCTTGGGAACTGCCACCATGGACACTGCCACCATGAGCACTGTGACCATTGGCAGTGCCACCATGAGCACTATCACCATGAGCACTATCAAAAAGGGCACTGTCACCGTGAGCACTATCACCGTGAGCACTATCACCATGAGCACTGTCACCATGAGCACTGTCACCGTGGGCACGGTCACCAAGAGCACTGTCATCTTGGGAACTGCCACCATGGACACTGCCACCATGAGCACTGTGACCATTGGCAGTGCCACCATGAGCACTATCACCATGAGCACTATCACCAAGGGCACTGTCACCGTGAGCACTATCACCGTGAGCACTATCACCATGAGCACTGTCACCATGAGCACTGTCACCGTGGGCACGGTCACCAAGAGCACTGTCACCGCGGGCACTGTCACCATGAGCACTGTCATCATGGGCAATGTCACCATGGGCACTGTCACGATTAGAACTGTCACTCTGGGTATTATCACCGTGAGCACTCTCACAATGGGCACTGTCACCATAGGCACTGTAAACATGGACAGCGTCACCATGAGCACTACTGTCATGGGCAGAACTCCCGTAAGGAATTTCACAATGGGAACTCCAACCATGTACACCGCCAGCATGAGCACAGTCACCAAGGGCTATGTCACCATGGGCACTGTCACCATGGGCACTATCACAAAGGACACTGTCATCATGAGCTCTATTACCATGGGAACTGTCACCATGAGCACTGTCCTCTTACGAACTGCCAGCACGGACACTGCCACCATGACCACTGTAACCATTGGCCCTGCCAACGTGGGCACTGTCATCATGAGCACTGTCACCATGAGAACGGTCACCAGGGACACTGTCACCATGGGCACTATCAGCCAGAGCACTGTCACCATGAGCACTATCACTGTGAGCACTATCACCCTGAGCACTGTCACCGTGGGCACTGTCACCATGCGCACTGTCACCATGGGCACTGTCACCATGGGAACTGTCACCATGAGCAGCATCACCGTGAGTACTATCACCATGGACAGGGTCACCGTGAGCAATATCACCATGGGCACTGTCACCGTGAGCACTATTACCATGGGCACAATCACCATGAGCACTATCACCGTGATCACTGTCACCGAGGGCACTGTCACCATGAGCACTATCTCCATGAGCACTATCAGCAGGGGCACTGTCACCGGGAGCACTATCATAATGGGCACTGTCACCATGGGCACTGTCACCATGGGTACTGTCACCATGGGCACTTTCAACATGGGAACTGTCACAATGCGAACTGTCACCATGAGCACTATCACCAAGAGCACTATCACCAAGGGCACTGTCACCGTGAGCACTTTCACCATGAGCACTATCACAGTGGGCACTGTCACCATGGGCACTGTCAACATGGGAACTCTCATCATGAGCACTGTCACCATGGGGACAGTCACCATGGGCCCTCTCACCATGGGCTCTCTTCACCATGGACACTGTCACCATGGGCAATGTGAACATGAGCACTGTCACCATGGTAACTCTTACCATGAACACTCACCATAGGAAATGTCACCATGGGCACTGTCAGCATGGGCACTGTCACCATGGACACTTTCACCATGAGCACTATCATCATGGGCAGGGCCACCATGAGGAATTTCACCATGGGAACTCCAACCATGTACACTGCCAGCATGAGCACAGTCACCATGGGCATTGTCACCATGAACACTGTCACCATGGGCAATTTCAACATGGGCACTGTCACCATGCGGACGGTCACCATGAGCACTATCACTATGAGGACTATCACCATGAGCACTATCACCATGAGCACTATCACAAAAGGCACTTTCACCATGAGCAGTATCACTGTGAGCACAATCACCGTGAGCACTGTCACCATGAGCACTGTCACCGTGGGCACTGTCACCATGAGCTCTGTCACCATGGGCTCTGTCACCATGGGAACTGTCACCATGAGCACTATCACCATGAGCACTAACAGCATTGGCATTGTCACCATGAGCAATAGCACCATGGGAACTTTCATGGTGAGCACTATTACCATGGGCACTATCACCATTAGCACTATCACCGTGAGCACTGTCATCGTGGGCACTGTCAACGTGTGCACTGTCACCATGGGCAGTGTCACCATGAGCACTGTAACCGTGGACACTGTCATCATGGACACTATCACCATGAGCACTATCATTATGAGCAGTACCACCATGAGTAATTTCACCATGGAAACTCCAACCATGTACACCGCCAGCATGAGCACAGTCACCAGGGGCTGTGTCACCATGGGCACTGTCACCATGGGCACTATCACAAAGGACACTGTCATCATGAGCTTTATTACCATGGGAACTGTCACCATGAGCACTGTCCTCTTACGAACTGCCAGCACGGATACTGCCACCATGAGCACTGCAACCATTGGCACTGCCACCGTGGGCACTGTCATCATGAGCACTGTCACCATGAGAACGGTCACCAGGGACACTGTTAACATGGGCACTCTCACCCAGGGCACTGTCACCGTGAGCACTATCACTGTGAGCACTATCACCCTGAGAATTGTCACCGTGGGCACTGTCACCATGCACACTGTCACCATGGGCACTGTCACGATGGGAACTGTCACCACGAGCACTATCACCGTGAGCACCATCATTAAGGGCACTGTCACCCTGAGTACTATCACCGTGAGCACTATCTCCGTGAACACTTTCACCATGACTACTATCACCGTGGGCACTATAAGCATGAGCACTATCACCATGAGCACTGTCACTGCGGGCACTGTCACCGTGTTCACTGTCACCATGAGCACTGTAACCATGAGCCCTATCACCATGGGAAATGTCACCATGGGAACGGTCACTATGGGCACTGCCATGATGAGCACTGTCACCATGGGAACTCTCACCATGAGCACTATCACCATGGGAAATGTCACCATGGGCACTGTCACCATGGGCGCTGTCACCATGGAAACTGTCACCATGAGCACTATAATCATGGGCAGTGCCACCATAAGGAATTTCACCATTGTAACACCAACCATATACACCGCCAGCATGAGCACAGTCACCATGGGGACTGTCAACATGAGCACTGTCACCATGGGAAATGTCTACATGAGCACTATCACCATGATCACTATCACCAAGGGCACTGTCACCATGAGCACTATCACCGTGGACAATGTCACCATGAGAACTATCACCGTGAGCACTATCACCATGGGAAGTGTCACCGTGAGAACTGTCACCATGGACATTGTCACCGTGGGCACTGTCACCATGAGCACTGTCACCATGAGCACTGTCACTGTTGGTACTGTCACCATGAGCAATGTCACCGTTGGCACTGTCACCATGTGCCCTGTCACCATAGGCACTGTCACCGTGGACACTGTCACCATGAACAATATCATCATAGGCAGTGCCACCATAAGGAATTTCACCATGGGAACTCCAACCATGTATAGCACCAGCATGAGCATAGTCATCATGGTCAGTGTCACCATGAACACTGCCACCATGGGCACTTTCAACATGGGCACAGTCACCATGCGAACTATCACCATAAGGACTACCACCATGAGCAATATTACTATGAACACTATCACCAAGGACACTGTCAACGTGAGCACTATCACCGTAAACACTATCACCATGAGCACTGTCACCGTGAGCACTGTCACCATGGGCAATTTCAACATGGCCACTTTCACCATGGGCACTGTCACCATGGGAACTCTCACCATGAACACTGTCACCATGGGAAATGTCATTATGGGCAGTGTCACCTTGGGCACTGTCACAATGGGCAGTGTCAGCATGAGCACTATTACCATGAGCAGTATCACCATGAGCACTATCACCATGGGCACTGTCACAGTGAGCACTATTACCATGGGTACTATCACCAAGGGCACTGTCATCGTGAACACTGTCACCATGAGCACTGTTACCGTGGGCCTTGCCACCATGAGCACTGTCATCATGGCCACTGTCACCATGCGGACTGCCACAATGAGCACTATCACAGTGGGCACTGTCACCATGAGAACTGTCACCATGGGCAGTGTATCCATGGGAACTGTCACCATGGGCACTATCATGGTGAGCACTATCACCATGGGAACTGTCACCATCGGAACAGTCACCATGCGCACTGTAACCATTGGCACTGCCACAGTGAGCACTGTCACAGTGAGCACTGTCACCATGGGAACTCTCACCATGTGCAGTGTCACCATGGGAACTCTCACTATGAGCACTGTCACCATGGGAAATGTCACTATGGGCAGTGTCACCATGGGCACTGTCACCATGGGTAGTGTCACCATGAGCACTATTACCATGAGCACTATCACCATGAGCACTATCATCACGGGCAGTGTCACCATGAGCACTATCACCGTGAGCACTATCACCATGGGTAGTGTCACCATGAGCAATATCACCATGGGCACTGTCACCATGAGCACTATTACAATGGGCATTATCACCATGAGCACTATCACCGTGAGCACTTTCAGTGTGGGCATTGTCACCATGTGCACTGTCACCATGAGCACTGTCACCATGAGCACTATCACCATGGCAAAGTTGACCATGGGAATGGTCACCATGGGCAATGTCAACATGAGCACTGTCACCATGGGCACTGTCACCATGGGCACTGTCACCATGGGTATGCTGACCATGGGCACTTTCAACATGGGCACTGTCACCATGCGAAAAGTCACCATGAGCACTAACAACATGAGCACTATCACCAAGGGCACTGTCACCATGAGCACTGTCACCGTGTGCACTGTCACAGTGGGCACTATCAACATGAGCACTGTCATCATGAGCACTGTCACCATAGGAAATGTCACAGTGAGCACTGTCACTGTGGGCACTATCACAATGGGCACTGTCACCATAGGAACTGTCACCATAGGCACTGTCACCTTGGACACTGTCACCATGAGCACTAACATCATGGGGAGTGCTACCATGAGGAATTTCACCATCGGAGTTCCGACCACGTACACAGCCAGCATGAGCACAGTCACCATGGGCAGTGCAACCATGAGCACTGTCACCATGGGCACTTTCAACATGCGCGGTGTCACCATGCGAACTGCCATGATGAGCAGTATCACCATGAGAACTATCACCAAGGGTATGTCACCATGAACACTGTCTCCGTGGGAACTCTCACCACGAGCACTGTCATCATGGGCACTGTCACCATGGGAACTGTCAACATTAGCACTGTCACTGTGGGCACTATCACCGTGAGCACTATCACAACGGACACTGTCACCATAGGTACTGTCACCATGGACACTGTCACCACGAACACTATCATCATGGGCAGTGTCACCATGAGGAATTTCACCTTGGGAACTCCAACCGTGTACATCGGCAGCGTTAGCACAGTCACCATGGGCTGTGTCACGATGAGCACTGCCACCATGGGCACTTTCAACATGGGCACTGTCACCATGTGAACCGTCACCATGAGCACTATTACCATGAGCATTATCACCAAGGGCACTGTCAGCGTGAGCACTATCACCGTGAGCACTATCACCATGAGCACTGTCACCATGAGGATTTTCACCGTGGGCACTGTCACCATGAGCACTGTCACCATGGGCACTGTCACCATGAACACTGTCACCATGAGCACTGTCACCGTGGGCAGTGTCACCATGAGCACTGCCACCATTGGCACTTTCAACATGGGCACAGTCACCATGCGAACTATCACCATGAGCACTATCACCATGAGCAATATTACCATGAACACTATCACCAAGAGCACTGTCAAAGTGAGCACTATCACTGTGAGCACTATCACCATGAGCACTGTCACCGTGAGCACTGTCACCGTGTGCACTGTCACCATGTGCACTGTCCACATGAGCCCTGTCACCATGGGCACTCTCACGATGGACAAGGTCAACATGAGCACTATCATCATGGGCAGTGCTACCATGAGGAATTTCACCATTGGAACTCCAACCAAGTACACTGCCAGCATGAGCACAGTCACCATTGGCAGTGCCACTATGAGCACTGTCACCTTGGGCACTCTCCACATGGGCACTGTCACCATGCCAACAGTCACCATGAGCACTATCACCCTGAACACTATCACAAATGGCACTGTCACTGTGAGAACTGTCACCGTGAGCATTGTCACTGTGGGCACTGTCACCATGAGCACTGTCATCATGGGCACTGTCACCATAGACACTGTCACCATGAGCACTATCATCATGGGCAGTGCTACCATAAGGAATTTCACCATCGGAACTCCAAACATGTACACTGCCAGCATGAGCACAGTCACCATGGGCAGTGTCACCATGAGCACTGCCACCATGGGCACTTTCAACATGGGCACTGTCACCATGCAAACTATCACCATGAGCACTATCACCATTAGCAGTATTACCATGAGCACTATCACCAAGGGCACTGTCAACGTGAGCAGTATCACCGTGAGCACGATCACGGTGAGCAGTGTCACCGTGAGCAATATCACCTTTGGCACTGTCACCATGAGCACTATAACCATGGGTACTATCACCAAGGGCACTGTCACTGTGAGCACTGTCACCATGAGCACTGCCACCGTCGGCAGTATCATCATGAGCACTGTCACCATGGGCACTATCATCATGGGCATTGCCACCATAAGGACTTTCCGAATGGGAACTCCAACCATGTACACTGCCAGCATGAGCAGAGTCACCATGGGCAGTGCCACCATGAGCACTGTCACCATGGGCACTTTCAACATGGGCCCTGTCACCATGCGAACTGTCACCATGAGCACTATCACTGTGAGCACTGTCACCATGAGCATAGTCACCGTGGGCACTGTCACCATGAGCACTGTCACCATAGGTACTTTCAACACGGCCATTTTCACCATGGATACTGTCATCATGAGCTCTGTTACCATGAGAAATGTCACCATGAGCATTGTCACTTTGGGAACTGCCACCATGGACACTGCCACCATGAGCACTTTAACCATTGGCACTGCCACAGTGAGCACTGTCACCATGAGCAGTGTCACCATGGGAACTGTCACCATGTGCACTGTCACCATGGGAACTCTCACCATGAGCACAGCGACAATGGGAAATGTCACTATGGGCAGTGTCACCATGGGCACTGTCACCATGGGCACTGTCACTATGAGCACTATTACCATGAGCACTATCACCATGGGCACTGTCACAGTGAGCACTAGTACCATGGGTACTATCACCAAGGGCACTGTCATCGTGAGCACTGTCACCATGAGCACTGTTACCGTGGGCATTGCCACCATGAGCACTGTCATCATGGCCACAGTCACCATGCGAACTGCCACCATGAGCACTATCACAGTGGGCACTGTCACCATGAGCACTGTCACCATGGGCACTGTATCCATGGGAATTGTCACCATGGGCACTAACACGGTGAGCACTATCACCATGGGAACTGTCACCATCGGAACGGTCACCATGCGCACTGTAACCATTGGCACTGCCACAGTGAGCACTGTCACAGTGAGCACTGTCACCAAGGGAACTGTCACCATGTGCAGTGTCACCATGGCAACTCTCACCATGAGCACTGTCACCATGGGAAATTTCACTATGGGCAGTGTCACCATGGGCACTGTCACCATGGGAACTCTCACCATGAGCACTGTCACCATGGGAAATTTCACTATGGGCAGTGTCACCATGGGCACTGTCACCATGGGAACTCTCACCATGAGCACTGTCACCATGGGAAATTTCACTATGGGCAGTGTCACCATTGACACTGTCACCATGAACACTATCGTCATGGGCAGAGCTCCCATAAGGAATTTCACCATGGGAACTCCAACCATGTACACCGCCAGCATGAGCACAGTCACCATGGGCAGTGTCACCATGAGCACTGCCACCATGGGAACTTTCAACATGGGCACTTTCAACATGGGCACTGTCACCATGCGAACTATCACCATGAGCACTATCACCATGAGCAGTATTACCATGAGCACTATCACCAAGGGCACTGTCAATGTGAGCACTATCACCATGAGCACTGTCACCATGAGCACTGTCACCATGGGCACTGTAACTATGGGAACTATCACCATGAGCACTATCACCGTTAGCACTATCACCCTGGGCAGTGTCACCGTGAACAATATCACCATGGGCACTGTCACTGTGAGCACTATTACCATGGGCACTATCACCAAGGGCACTGTCACTGTGAGTACTGCCACCATGGGCACTGTCAACATGAGCACTGTCACCATGGGCACTGTCACCATGAGAACTGTAACCGTTGGCACTATAACCATGGGCAGTGTCACATGAGCAATATTACCGTGGGCACTGTCACCATGAGCACTATTACCATGGGTACTATCACCAAGGACACTGTCACCATGAGCACTGTCACCGTGGGCAGTGTCAACATGAGCACTGTCACCATGGGCACTGCCACCATGGGAACTGTCACTATGAGCACTGTCACCAGGGGAAATGTCACCATGGGCACTGTCACCATAGGCACTGTCACCATGGACACATTCACCATGAGCACTAACATCATGGGCAGTGCCACCATAAGGAATTTCACCATGGGAACTCCAACCATGTACACCGTAAACATCAGCACAGTCACCATGGGCAGTGTCACCATGAGCACTGTCGCCATGAGCACTTTCAACGTGGGCACTGTCATTATGGGAACTGTCACTAAGAGCACAGTCACCATGCGCACTGTCACCAGGGACACTGTCACCATGAGCACTCTCACTATGGGCAATGTCACCATGGACGCTGTCACCATGGGCATGATCAACATGATCATTGTCACCATGAGCACTATTACCATGCGCACTATCACCATGAGCACTATCACCGTGAACACTGTCGCCATGGGCACTGTCACCATGGGCACTGTCACCATGGGTATTCTCACCATGGTTACTGTCACCATGGGCACTCTCAACATGGGCATTGTCACCATGCGAACAGTCACCATGAGCAATGTGACCATGAACACTATCACCAATGGCACTGTCACTGTGAGCAGTGTCACCGTGAGCACTGTCACCGTGTGCACTGTCAAAATGAGCACTATCACCATGGGAAATATCACCATAGGAATGGTCACCATGGGCACTGTCAAAATGAGCACTGTCACCATGGGAACTCTCACCATGAGCACTGTCACCATGGGAAATGTCACCATGGGCACTATCATCATGGGCAGTGCCACCATGAGGAGTTTCACCATGAGAACTCCAACCATGTACACCGCCAGCTTTAGCACAGTCACCATGGGATGTGTCACCGTGAGTGCTGTCACCATGGGCACTGTCACCATGCGAACTGTCACTATGGGCACTGTCACCTTGGCAATGTCACCATGAGAACTGTCACTGTGGGCAATGTCACCATGGGAACTGTCACCATGAGCACTATCACCGTGAGCACTATAACCATGGGCAGTGTCACCGTGAGCAATATCACCATGAACACTGTCACCGTGAGCACTTTCACTGTGGACACTGTCACCGTGTGCACTGTCAACATGAGCAATGTCACCATGGGCACTGTCACCATGGGCAGTGTTACCATGAGCACTGTAACCATGGGCTTTCTCACGATGGACACTGTCACCATGAGCACTATCATCATGGGCAGTGCCACCAAGAGGAATTTCACCATGGGGACTCCAACCATGTACACCGCCAGCATGAGCACAGTCACCATGGGAAGTGTCACCTTAATTACTGTCACCATGGACACTTTCAACTTGGCCGCTGTCACCATGGACATGGTCATCATGAGCTCTGTTACCATGGGAAATGTCACCATAAGCATGGTCATCTTGGGAGCTGCCACCATGGACACTGCCACCATGGGCACTGTAACCGTTGGCACTGCCACAGTGAGCACTATTACCATGAGCAATATCACCATGAGCACTATCACCATTTGCACTGTTACCGTGAGCATTATTACCATGCGTACTATTACCAAGGGCACTGTCACCATGAGCACTGTCTCCGTGGGCATTGTAACCATGAGCACTGTCATCATGGGCACTGTCACCATGAGAAATGCCACCATTAGCTCTATCACCGTGGGCACTATCACAATGAGCACTGTATCCATGGGAACTGTCACCATGGGCACTATCATGGTGAGCACTATCACAGTGGGAACTGTCACCATGGGCACTGTCAAGATGAGCACTGTCACCATGGGAACTCTCACCATGAGCACTATCACCATGGGCACTATCACCACGGGCACTGTCACCGTGAGAATTATCACCATGAGTACTCTCACCATGAGCACTGTCACCATGGGCACTGTAACCAGGGGAACTGTCACCATGAGCAGTATCACCATGAGCACTATCAACATGGGCAGTGTCACCGTGAGCACTATCACCATGGGCAGCGTCACCGTGAGCAATATCAACATGGGCACTGTCACCGTGAGCACTACTACAGTAGGCACTATCACCATGGGCACTGTCACCATGAGCACTACTACAGTAGGCACTATCACCATGAGCACTGTCACCGTGAGCACTGTCACCGTGGGCATTGTCACCGTGTGCACTGTCACCAGGAGCACTGTCACCATGAGCACTATCACCATGGGAACTGTCACCATGGGAAAGGTCACCATGGGCAATGTCAACATGAACAATGTCACCATGGGAACTCTTACCATGAGCACTGTCACCATGGGAAATATCACAATGGGCACTGTCACCATGGGCACTGTCACCATGGGTACTGTCACCATGGGCACTTTCAACATGGGAACTGTCACAATGCGAACTGTCACCATGAGCACTATCACCAAGAGCACTATCACCAAGGGCACTGTCACCGTGAGCACTTTCACCATGAGCACTATCACAGTGGGCACTGTCACCATGAGCACTGTCATCATGGGCACTGTCACCATAGGAACGGTCACAATGAGCACTGTCACTGTGGGCACTATCACCGTGAGCACTATCACAATGGGCACTGTCACCATAGGCACTGTCACCTTGGACACTGTCACCATGAGCACTAACATCATGGGGAGTGCTACCATGAGGAATTTCACCATCGGAGTTCCGACCACGTACACCGCCAGCATGAGCACAGTCACCATGGGCAGTGCAACCATGAGCACTGTCACCATGGGCACTTTCAACATGCGCGGTGTCACCATGCGAACTGCCATGATGAGCAGTATCACCATGAGAACTATCACCAAGGGTACTGTCACCATGAACACTGTCTCCGTGGGAACTCTCACCACGAGCACTGTCATCATGGGCACTGTCACCATGGGAACTGTCAACATTAGCACTGTCACTGTGGGCACTATCACCGTGAGCACTATCAAAACGGACACTGTCACCATAGGTACTGTCACCATGGACACTGTCACCACGAACACTATCATCATGGGCAGTGCCACCATGAGGAATTTCACCTTGGGAACTCCAACCGTGTACATCGGCAGCGTTAGCACAGTCACCATGGGCTGTGTCACGATGAGCACTGCCACCATGGGCACTTTCAACATGGGCACTGTCACCATGCGAACCGTCACCATGAGCACTATTACCATGAGCATTATCACCAAGGGCACTGTCAGCGTGAGCACTATCACCGTGAGCACTATCACCATGAGCACTGTCACCATGAGGATTTTCACCGTGGGCACTGTCACCATGAGCACTGTCACCATGGGCATTGTCAACATAAGCATTGTCACCATGGGATCTCTCACCATGAGCACTGTCACCATGGGAAATGTCACCATGGGCACTGTCACCATAGGCATTGTCAACATGGACACTCTCACCATGAGCACTATCATCATAGGCATTGCCACCATAAAGAATTTCACCATCGGATCCCCAACCATGTACACCGCCAGCATGAGCACATTCACCATGGGCCGTGTCACCATGAGCACTATCACCATGAGCACTATCATTAAGGGCACTGTCACCGTGAGCACTATCACCGTGAACACTTTCATCATGACTACTGTCACCGTGGGCACTATAAGCATGAGCACTATCACCATGAGCACTGTCACTGCGGGCACTGTCACCGTGTTCACTGTCACCATGAGCACTGTAACCATGAGCCCTATCACCATGGGAACTGTCACCATGGGAACGGTCACTATGGGCACTGCCAAGATGAGCACTGTCACCATGGGAACTCTCACCATGAGCACTATCACCATGGGAAATATCACCATGGGCACTGTCACCATGGGTGCTGTCACCATGGACACTGTCACCATGAGCACTATCATCATGGGCATTGCCACCATAAGGAATTTCACCATGGGAACTCCAACCATGTACACCATCAGCATGAGCACAGTCACCATGGGCAGTGCCACCATGAGCACTGTCACCATGGGCACTTTTAACATGGGCCCTGTCGCCATGCGAACTGTCACCATGAGCAGTATCTCTGTGAGCACTGTCACCATGAGCATAGTCACCGTGGTCACTGTCACCATGAGCACTGTCACCATGGGCACTGTAACAATGGGAACTTTCACCATGAGCACTATCACCATGGGCAGTGTCACCGTGAGCAATATCACCATGGGCACTGTCACTGTGACCTCTATTACCATGGGTACTATAACCAAAATCACTGTCACCGTGAGCACTGTCACCATGAGCAATGTCACCGTGGGGACTGTCACCATGGGAACTGTCACCATGTGCACTGTCACCATGGGAACTCTCACCATGAGCACTGTCACCATGGGAAATGTCACAATGGGCAGTGTCACCATGGGCACTGTCACCATGGGTAGCGTCACCATGAGCACTATTACCATGAGCACTATCACCATGAACACTATCATCACGGGCAGTGTCACCATGAGCACTATCACCGTGAGCACTATCACCATGGGCAGTGTCACCTTGAGCAATATCAACATGGGCACTGTCACCGTGAGCACTATTACGATGGGCATTATCACCATGAGCACTATCACCGTGAGCACTGTCAGTGTGGGCATTGTCACCATGTGCACTGTCAACATGAGCACTGTTACCATGAGCACTATCACCATGGGAACTTTCACCATGGGAATGGTCACCATGGGCAATCTCACCATGAGCACTGTCACCATGGGCACTGTCACCATGGGTACTCTCACCATGGGCACTTTCAACATGGGCACTGTCACCATGCGAACAGTCACAATGAGCACTATCACCATGAGCACTATCACCAAGGGCACTGTCACCGTGAGCACTGTCACAGTGGGCACTGTCAACATGAGCACTGTCACCATAGGCACTGTCACCATGGACACTGTCACCATGAGCACTATCATCATGGGCAGTGCTACCATGAGGAATTTCACCATCGGAACTCCAACCAAGTACACCGCCAGCATGAGCACAGTCATCATGGACACTGCCACTATGAGCACTGTCACCATGGGTACTTTCAACATGGGCCCTGTCACCATGCGAACTGTCTCCATGAGCACTATCACCGTGAGCACTGTCACCATGAGCATAGTCACCATGGGCAGTGTCACCATGAGCACTGCCACCATGGGCACTTTCAACATGGGCACAGTCACCATGCGAACTATCACCACGAGGACTATCACCATGAGCAATATTACCATGAACACTATCACCAAGGGCACTGTCAACGTGCGCACTATCACCATGAGCACTGTCACCGTGAGCACTGTCACCATGGGCAATTTCTACTTGGCCACTGTCACCATGGGCACTGTCACCATGGACACTGTCATCATGAGCTCTGTTACCAAGGGAAATGTCACCACGAGCACTGTCATCTTGGGAACTGCCACCATGGACACTGCCACCATGAGCACTGTGACCATTGGCAGTGCCACCATGAGCACTATCACCATGAGCACTATCACCAAGGGCACTGTCACCGTGAGCACTATCACCGTGAGCACTATCACCATGAGCACTGTCACCATGAGCACTGTCACCGTGGGCACGGTCACCAAGAGCACTGTCATCTTGGGAACTGCCACCATGGACACTGCCACCATGAGCACTCTGACCATTGGCAGTGCCACCATGAGCACTATCACCATGAGCACTATCACCAAGGGCACTGTCACCGTGAGCACTATCACCGTGAGCACTATCACCATGAGCACTGTCACCATGAGCACTGTCACCGTGGGCACGGTCACCATGAGCACTGTCACCGCGGGCACTGTCACCATGAGCACTGTCATCATGGGCAATGTCACCATGGGCACTGTCACGATTAGAACTGTCACTCTGGGTATTATCACCGTGAGCACTCTCACAATGGGCACTGTCACCATAGGCACTGTAAACATGGACAGCGTCACCATGAGCACTACTGTCATGGGCAGAACTCCCGTAAGGAATTTCACAATGGGAACTCCAACCATGTACACCGCCAGCATGAGCACAGTCACCAAGGGCTGTGTCACCATGGGCACTGTCACCATGGGCACTATCACAAAGGACACTGTCATCATGAGCTCTATTACCATGGGAACTGTCACCATGAGCACTGTCCTCTTACGAACTGCCAGCACGGACACTGCCACCATGACCACTGTAACCATTGGCACTGCCAACGTGGGCACTGTCATCATGAGCACTGTCACCATGAGAACGGTCACCAGGGACACTGTCACCATGGGCACTATCAGCCAGAGCACTGTCACCATGAGCACTATCACTGTGAGCACTATCACCCTGAGCACTGTCACCGTGGGCACTGTCACCATGCGCACTGTCACCATGGGCACTGTCACCATGGGAACTGTCACCATGAGCAGCATCACCGTGAGTACTATCACCATGGACAGGGTCACCGTGAGCAATATCACCATGGGCACTGTCACCGTGAGCACTATTACCATGGGCACAATCACCATGAGCACTATCACCGTGATCACTGTCACCGAGGGCACTGTCACCATGAGCACTATCTCCATGAGCACTATCACCAGGGGCACTGTCACCGGGAGCACTATCATAATGGGCACTGTCACCATGGGCACTGTCACCATGGGTACTGTCACCATGGGCACTTTCAACATGGGAACTGTCACAATGCGAACTGTCACCATGAGCACTATCACCAAGAGCACTATCACCAAGGGCACTGTCACCGTGAGCACTTTCACCATGAGCACTATCACAGTGGGCACTGTCACCATGGGCACTGTCAACATGGGAACTCTCATCATGAGCACTGTCACCATGGGCACAGTCACCATGGGCCCTCTCACCATGGGCACTGTTCACCATGGACACTGTCACCATGGGCATTGTGAACATGAGCACTGTCACCATGGTAACTCTTACCATGAACACTCACCATAGGAAATGTCACCATGGGCACTGTCAGCATGGGCACTGTCACCATGGACACTTTCACCATGAGCACTATCATCATGGGCAGGGCCACCATGAGGAATTTCACCATGGGAACTCCAACCATGTACACTGCCAGCATGAGCACAGTCACCATGGGCATTGTCACCATGAACACTGTCACCATGGGCAATTTCAACATGGGCACTGTCACCATGCGGACGGTCACCATGAGCACTATCACTATGAGGACTATCACCATGAGCACTATCACCATGAGCACTATCACAAAAGGCACTTTCACCATGAGCAGTATCACTGTGAGCACAATCACCGTGAGCACTGTCACCATGAGCACTGTCACCGTGGGCACTGTCACCATGAGCTCTGTCACCATGGGCTCTGTCACCATGGGAACTGTCACCATGAGCACTATCACCGTGAGCACTAACAGCATTGGCATTGTCACCATGAGCAATAGCACCATGGGAACTTTCATGGTGAGCACTATTACCATGGGCACTATCACCATTAGCACTATCACCGTGAGCACTGTCATCGTGGGCACTGTCAACGTGTGCACTGTCACCATGGGCAGTGTCACCATGAGCACTGTAACCGTGGACACTGTCATCATGGACACTATCACCATGAGCACTATCATTATGAGCAGTACCACCATGAGTAATTTCACCATGGAAACTCCAACCATGTACACCGCCAGCATGAGCACAGTCACCAGGGGCTGTGTCACCATGGGCACTGTCACCATGGGCACTATCACAAAGGACACTGTCATCATGAGCTTTATTACCATGGGAACTGTCACCATGAGCACTGTCCTCTTACGAACTGCCAGCACGGATACTGCCACCATGAGCACTGCAACCATTGGCACTGCCACCGTGGGCACTGTCATCATGAGCACTGTCACCATGAGAACGGTCACCAGGGACACTGTTAACATGGGCACTCTCACCCAGGGCACTGTCACCGTGAGCACTATCACTGTGAGCACTATCACCCTGAGAATTGTCACCGTGGGCACTGTCACCATGCACACTGTCACCATGGGCACTGTCACGATGGGAACTGTCACCACGAGCACTATCACCGTGAGCACCATCATTAAGGGCACTGTCACCCTGAGTACTATCACCGTGAGCACTATCTCCGTGAACACTTTCACCATGACTACTATCACCGTGGGCACTATAAGCATGAGCACTATCACCATGAGCACTGTCACTGCGGGCACTGTCACCGTGTTCACTGTCACCATGAGCACTGTAACCATGAGCCCTATCACCATGGGAAATGTCACCATGGGAACGGTCACTATAGGCACTGCCATGATGAGCACTGTCACCATGGGAACTCTCACCATGAGCACTATCACCATGGGAAATGTCACCATGGGCACTGTCACCATGGGCGCTGTCACCATGGAAACTGTCACCATGAGCACTATAATCATGGGCAGTGCCAACATAAGGAATTTCACCATTGTAACACCAACCATATACACCGCCAGCATGAGCACAGTCACCATGGGGACTTTCAACATGAGCACTGTCACCATGGGAAATGTCTACATGAGCACTATCACCATGATCACTATCACCAAGGGCACTGTCACCATGAGCACTATCACCGTGGACAATGTCACCATGAGAACTATCACCGTGAGCACTATCACCATGGGAAGTGTCACCGTGAGAACTGTCACCATGGACATTGTCACCGTGGGCACTGTCACCATGAGCACTGTCACCATGAGCACTGTCACTGTTGGTACTGTCACCATGAGCAATGTCACCATTGGCACTGTCACCATGTGCCCTGTCACCATAGGCACTGTCACCGTGGACACTGTCACCATGAACAATATCATCATAGGCAGTGCCACCATAAGGAATTTCACCATGGGAACTCCAACCATGTATAGCACCAGCATGAGCATAGTCATCATGGTCAGTGTCACCATGAACACTGCCACCATGGGCACTTTCAACATGGGCACAGTCACCATGCGAACTATCACCATAAGGACTACCACCATGAGCAATATTACTATGAACACTATCACCAAGGACACTGTCAACGTGAGCACTATCACCGTAAACACTATCACCATGAGCACTATCACCGTGAGCACTGTCACCATGGGCAATTTCAACATGGCCACTTTCACCATGGGCACTGTCACCATGGGAACTCTCACCATGAACACTGTCACCATGGGAAATGTCATTATGGGCAGTGTCACCTTGGGCACTGTCACAATGGGCAGTGTCAGCATGAGCACTATTACCATGAGCAGTATCACCATGAGCACTATCACCATGGGCACTGTCACAGTGAGCACTATTACCATGGGTACTATCACCAAGGGCACTGTCATCGTGAACACTGTCACCATGAGCACTGTTACCGTGGGCCTTGCCACCATGAGCACTGTCATCATGGCCACTGTCACCATGCGGACTGCCACAATGAGCACTATCACAGTGGGCACTGTCACCATGAGAACTGTCACCATGGGCAGTGTATCCATGGGAACTGTCACCATGGGCACTATCATGGTGAGCACTATCACCATGGGAACTGTCACCATCGGAACAGTCACCATGCGCACTGTAACCATTGGCACTGCCACAGTGAGCACTGTCACAGTGAGCACTGTCACCATGGGAACTCTCACCATGTGCAGTGTCACCATGGGAACTCTCACTATGAGCACTGTCACCATGGGAAATGTCACTATGGGCAGTGTCACCATGGGCACTGTCACCATGGGTAGTGTCACCATGAGCACTATTACCATGAGCACTATCACCATGAGCACTATCATCACGGGCAGTGTCACCATGAGCACTATCACCGTGAGCACTATCACCATGGGTAGTGTCACCATGAGCAATATCACCATGGGCACTGTAACCATGAGCACTATTACAATGGGCATTATCACCATGAGCACTATCACCGTGAGCACTTTCAGTGTGGGCATTGTCACCATGTGCACTGTCATCATGAGCACTGTCACCATGAGCACTATCACCATGGCAAAGTTGACCATGGGAATGGTCACCATGGGCAATGTCAACATGAGCACTGTCACCATGGGCACTGTCACCATGGGCACTGTCACCATGGGTATGCTGACCATGGGCACTTTCAACATGGGCACTGTCACCATGCGAAAAGTCACCATGAGCACTATCACCATGAGCACTATCACCAAGGGCACTGTCACCATGAGCACTGTCACCGTGTGCACTGTCACAGTGGGCACTATCAACATGAGCACTGTCATCATGAGCACTGTCACCATAGGAAATGTCACAGTGAGCACTGTCACTGTGGGCACTATCACCGTGGGCACTGTCACCATAGGCACTGTCACCATGGACACTGTCACCATGAGCACTATCATCATCGGCAGTGCTACCATGAGGAATTTCACCATCGGAACTCCAACCAAGTACAACGCCAGCATGAGCACAGTCATTATGGGCAGTGCCACTATGAGCACTGTCACCATGGGCACTTTCAACATGGGCCCTGTCACCATGCGAACTATCTCCATGAGCACTATCAGCGTGAGCAATTTCACCATGAGCACTGTCACCATGGGCACTGTCACAATGAGCACTGTCACCATGGGCACTGTAACCATGGGGACGTTCACCCTGAGCACTATCACCGTGAGCACTATCACCATGGGCAGGGTCACCGTGAGCAATATCACCAAGGGCACTGTGACTGTGAGCACTATTACCATGGGCAATATCACCATGAGCACTATCACCGTGAGCACTGTCACCGTGGGCACTGTCATAGTGTGCACTGTCACCATGAGCACTATCACCATGTGAACTGTCACCATGGGAATGGTCACCATGGGCAATGTCAACATGAGCACTGTCACCATGAGCACTGTCACCATGGGAAATGTCACCATGGGCACTATCATCATGGGCAGTGCCACCATGAGGAATTTCACCATGAGAACTTCAACCATGTACACCAACCATTTAGCACAGTCACCATGGGCTGTGTCACCATGAGCAGTGTCACCATGGGCACTGTCTCCATGCGAACTGTCACCATGAGCACTGTCACCATGGGCAATGTCACCATGAGCACTGTCACTGTGGGCACTGTCACCATGGGAACTGTCACCATGAGCACTATCACCGTGAGCACTATCACCATGGGCAGTGTCACTGTGAGCAATATCACCATCGCACTGTCACCGTGAGCACTATTAACAAGGGTACTATCACCAAGGGCACTGTCACCATGAGCACTGTCATCATGGGCACTGTCACCATAGGAACTGTCACCGTGAGCACTGTCACTGTGGGCACTATCACCCTGAGCACTATCAAAATGGGCACTGTCACCATAGGCACTGTCACCATGGACACTGTCACCATGAGCACTATCATCATGGGCAGTGCTACCATGAGCAATTTCACCATCGGAACTCCATCCATGTACACCGCCAGCGTGAGCACAGTCAACATGGGCAGTGTCACCATGAGCAGTGTCCCCATGGGCACTTTCAACATGGGCCCTATCACCATGCGAACTGTCACCATGAGCACTATCACCATGAGCACTGTCACCATGAGCATAGTCACCATCGGGTCTGTCACCATGAGCACTATGACCGTGTGAACTATCACCATAGGTAGTGTCACGGTGAGCAATATCACCATGGGCACTGTCACCATGAGCACTATTACCATGGGCACTATCACCATGAGCACTATCACAGTGAGCACTGTCACCGTGGGCAATGTCACCATGTGCACTGTCACCATGAGCACTGTCACCATGAGCACTATCACCATGGGAAGTGTCAACATGGGAACGGTCACCATGGGCACTGTCAACGTGAGCACTGTCAGCATGGGAACTCTCACCAGGAGCACTGTCTCCATGGGAAATGTCACCCTGGACACTGTTCACTATGGGAAGTGTCACCATGAGCACTGTCACCATGGGCACTGTCACTATGGACACTGTCTCCATGGGCACTCTCACCATGGACACTGTCACTGTGGAAAATGTCACCATGGGCACTGTAACCATCTACATTGTCCCCAGGAGCACTATCACCATGGACACTGTATCCATCAGCATTGTCCCCATGGGCACTGTCAATATGAGCACTGTCACCATGGGAACTCTCACCATGAGCACTGTCACCATGGCCAGTGTCACCATGGCCACTGTCACCATAAGCACTGTCACAAAGGGAAATGTCACCATGGGCACTCTCACCATTTGCTCTGTCACCGTGGGCACTGTCACCATAAGCACTGTCACCATGAGCACTGTTCAACATGGGCACTGTCACCTAGAGCACTGCCACTGTGGGCACTATCACCGTGAGCACTGTCACCATGAGCACTGTCACCATGGACACTGTCACCATGAGCATTGTGACCTTGAGCACTGTCACCATGGGAACTTTCACCATGGGCACTGTAACCATGGGCACTGTCACCATGGAGAATGTCACCTTGGGAACCGTCACCATGGAAAATGTCACCATGGGCACTGTTGGCCATGGACACTGTCACCATGGGCACTGTGAACATGAGCACTGTCACCATGTAAACTCTTACCATGAACACTGTCACCATGGGAAATGTCACCATGGGCACTGTCACCATGGACACTGTCACCATGAGCACTATCATCATGGGCTGTGCTACCATGAGGAATTTCACCATCGGAACTCCAACCATGTACACCGCCAGCATGAGCACAGTCACCATGGGCAGTGTCACCATGAGCACTATCACCATGAGCACTATCACCATGTGCACTATCACCACGGACACTGTCACCGTGAGAACTATCACCGTGAGCACTGTCACCATGAGAACTGTCACCATGGGCACTGTAACCATGGGAACTGTCACCATGAGCACTATCACCGTGACCACTATCAACATGGGCAGTGTCACCGTGAGCACTATCTCCGTGAACACTTTCACCATGACTACTATCACCGTGGGCACTATAAGCATGAGCACTATCACCATGAGCACTGTCACTGCGGGCACTGTCACCGTGTTCACTGTCACCATGAGCACTGTAACCATGAGCCCTATCACCATGGGAACTGTCACCATGGGAACAGTCACTATGGGCACTGCCATGATGAGCACTGTCACCATGGGAACTCTCACCATGAGCACTATCACCATGGGAAATGTCACCATGGGCACTGTCACCATGGGCACTGTCACCATGGGCGCTGTCACCATGGAAACTGTAACCATGAGCACTATAATCATGGGCAGTGCCACCATAAGGAATTTCACCATTGTAACACCAACCATATACACCGCCAGCATGAGCACAGTCACCATGGGGACTGTCAACATGAGCACTGTCACCATGGGAAATGTCTACATGAGCACTATCACCATGATCACTATCACCAAGGGCACTGTCACCATGAGCACTATCACCGTGGACAATGTCACCATGAGAACTATCACCGTGAGCACTATCACCATGGGAAGTGTCACCGTGAGAACTGTCACCATGGACATTGTCACCGTGGGCACTGTCACCATGAGCACTGTCACCATGAGCACTGTCACTGTTGGTACTGTCACCATGAGCAATGTCACCATTGGCACTGTCACCGTGGACACTGTCACCATGAACAATATCATCATAGGCAGTGCCACCATAAGGAATTTCACCATGGGAACTCCAACCATGTATAGCACCAGCATGAGCATAGTCATCATGGTCAGTGTCACCATGAACACTGCCACCATGGGCACTTTCAACATGGGCACAGTCACCATGCGAACTATCACCATAAGGACTACCACCATGAGCAATATTACTATGAACACTATCACCAAGGACACTGTCAACGTGAGCACTATCACCGTAAGCACTATCACCATGAGCACTGTCACCGTGAGCACTGTCACCATGGGCAATTTCAACATGGCCACTTTCACCATGGGCACTGTCACCATGGGAACTCTCACCATGAACACTGTCACCATGGGAAATGTCATTATGGGCAGTGTCACCTTGGGCACTGTCACCATGGGCAGTGTCACCATGAGCACTATTACCATGAGCAGTATCACCATGAGCACTATCACCATGGGCACTGTCACAGTGAGCACTATTACCATGGGTACTATCACCAAGGGCACTGTCATCGTGAACACTGTCACCATGAGCACTGTTACCGTGGGCCTTGCCACCATGAGCACTGTCATCATGGCCACTGTCACCATGCGGACTGCCACCATGAGCACTATCACAGTGGGCACTGTCACCATGAGAACTGTCACCATGGGCAGTGTATCCATGGGAACTGTCACCATCGGAACAGTCACCATGCGCACTGTAACCATTGGCACTGCCACAGTGAGCACTGTCACAGTGAGCACTGTCACCATGGGAACTGTCACCATGTGCAGTGTCACCATGGGAACTCTCACTATGAGCACTGTCACCATGGGAAATGTCACTATGGGCAGTGTCACCATGGGCACTGTCACCATGGGTAGTGTCACCATGAGCACTATTACCATGAGCACTATCACCATGAGCACGATCATCACGGGCAGTGCCACCATGAGCACTATCACCGTGAGCACTATCACCATGGGTAGTGTCACCATGAGCAATATCACCATGGGCACTGTCACCATGAGCACTATTACAATGGGCATTATCACCATGAGCACTATCACCGTGAGCACTTTCAGTGTGGGCATTGTCACCATGTGCACTGTCACCATGAGCACTGTCACCATGAGCACTATCACCATGGCAAAGTTGACCATGGGAATGGTCACCATGGGCAATGTCAACATGAGCACTGTCACCATGGGCACTGTCACCATGGGCACTGTCACCATGGGTATGCTGACCATGGGCACTTTCAACATGGGCACTGTCACCATGCGAAAAGTCACCATGAGCACTATCACCATGAGCACTATCACCAAGGGCACTGTCACCATGAGCACTGTCACCGTGTGCACTGTCACAGTGGGCACTATCAACATGAGCACTGTCATCATGAGCACTGTCACCATAGGAAATGTCACAGTGAGCACTGTCACTGTGGGCACTATCACCGTGGGCACTGTCACCATAGGCACTGTCACCATGGACACTGTCACCATGAGCACTATCATCATCGGCAGTGCTACCATGAGGAATTTCACCATCGGAACTCCAACCAAGTACAACGCCAGCATGAGCACAGTCATTATGGGCAGTGCCACTATGAGCACTGTCACCATGGGCACTTTCAACATGGGCCCTGTCACCATGCGAACTATCTCCATGAGCACTATCAGCGTGAGCAATTTCACCATGAGCACTGTCACCATGGGCACTGTCACAATGAGCACTGTCACCATGGGCACTGTAACCATGGGGACTTTCACCCTGAGCACTATCACCGTGAGCACTATCACCATGGGCAGGGTCACCGTGAGCAATATCACCAAGGGCACTGTGACTGTGAGCACTATTACCATGGGCAATATCACCATGAGCACTATCACCGTGAGCACTGTCACCGTGGGCACTGTCATCGTGTGCACTGTCACCATGAGCACTATCACCATGTGAACTGTCACCATGGGAATGGTCACCATGGGCACTGTCAAGATGAGCACTGTCACCATGGGAACTCTCACCATGAGCACTGTCACCATGGGAAATGTCACCATGGGCACTATCATCATGGGCAGTGCCACCATGAGGAATTTCACCATGAAAACTTCAACCGTGTACACCATCAGCTTTAGCACAGTCACCATGGGCTGTGTCACCATGAGCAGTGTCACCATTGGCACTGTCTCCATGCGAACTGTCACCATGAGCACTGTCACCATGGGCAATGTCACCATGAGCACTGTCACTGTGGGCACTGTCACCATGGGAACTGTCACCATGAGCACTATCACCGTGAGCACTATCACCATGGGCAGTGTCACTGTGAGCAATATCACCATCGCACTGTCACCATGAGCACTATTAACAAGGGTACTATCACCAAGGGCACTGTCACCATGAGCACTGTCATCATGGGCACTGTCACCATAGGAACTGTCACCATGAGCACTGTCACTGTGGGCACTATCACCCTGAGCACTATCAAAATGGGCACTGTCACCATAGGCACTGTCACCATGGACACTGTCACCATGAGCACTATCATCATGGGCAGTGCTACCATGAGCAATTTCACCATCGGAACTCCATCCATGTACACCGCCAGCGTGAGCACAGTCAACATGGGCAGTGTCACCATGAGCAGTGTCCCCATGGGCACTTTCAACATGGGCCCTATCACCATGCGAACTGTCACCATGAGCACTATCACCATGAGCACTGTCACCATGAGCATAGTCACCATCGGGTCTGTCACCATGAGCACTATGACCGTGTGCACTATCACCATAGGTAGTGTCACGGTGAGCAATATCACCATGGGCACTGTCACCATGAGCACTATTACCATGGGCACTATCACCATGAGCACTATCACAGTGAGCACTGTCACCGTGGGCAATGTCACCATGTGCACTGTCACCATGAGCACTGTCACCATGAGCACTATCACCATGGGAAGTGTCAACATGGGAACGGTCACCATGGGCACTGTCAACGTGAGCACTGTCAGCATGGGAACTCTCACCAGGAGCACTGTCTCCATGGGAAATGTCACCCTGGACACTGTTCACTATGGGAAGTGTCACCATGAGCACTGTCACCATGGGCACTGTCACTATGGACACTGTCTCCATGGGCACTCTCACCATGGACACTGTCACTGTGGAAAATGTCACCATGGGCACTGTAACCATCTACACTGTCCCCAGGAGCACTATCACCATGGACACTGTATCCATCAGCATTGTCCCCATGGGCACTGTCAATATGAGCACTGTCACCATGGGAACTCTCACCATGAGCACTGTCACCATGGCCAGTGTCACCATGGCCACTGTCACCATAAGCACTGTCACAAAGGGAAATGTCACCATGGGCACTCTCACCATTTGCTCTGTCACCGTGGGCACTGTCACCATAAGCACTGTCACCATGAGCACTGTTCAACATGGGCACTGTCACCTAGAGCACTGCCACTGTGGGCACTATCACCGTGAGCACTGTCACCATGAGCACTGTCACCATGGACACTGTCACCATGAGCATTGTGACCTTGAGCACTGTCACCACGGGAACTTTCACCATGGGCACTGTAACCATGGGCACTGTCACCATGGACAATGTCACCTTGGGAACCGTCACCATGGAAAATGTCACCATGGGCACTGTAACCATGGACACTGTCACCAGGAGCACTATGACCATGGACACTCTTTCCATGAGCATTGTCCCCATGTACACTGTCAACATTGGAACTGTCATCATGGGCACTGTCACCATGAGAACTATCACCATGAGCACCGTCAATATGGGAACTGCCACCATGAGCACTGTCACCGTGAGCACTGTCACCATGATCATTGTCACCAGGAGCATTGTCATCATGGGAAGTGTCACCATGAGTACTGTCACCATGGGCACTGTCACCATGGGCACTGTCAGCATGGGCACTCTCACCATGGGCACTGTTGACCATGGAAACTGTCACCATGGGCACTGTGAACATGAGCACTCTCACCATGGTAACTCTTACCATGAACACTGTCACCATGGGAAATGTCACCATGGGCACTGTCACCATGGGCACTGTCACCATGGATATTTTCACCATGTGCACTGTCACCATGGGAATTCTCACCATGAGCACTGTCACCATGGTAAATGTCACTATTGGCAGTGTCACCATGGGCACTGTCACCAAGGGCAGTGTCACCATGAGCACTATTACCATCAGCACTATCACCATGAGCACTATCACCATGGGTACTGTCACCATGAGAATTCTTACCATGGGTACTATCACCAAGGGCACTGTCACCGTGAGCATTGTCACCATGAGCACTATCACCGTGGGCACTGTCACCATGAGCACTGTCATCATGGTCACTGTCACCATGCGAACTGCCTCCATGAGCACTATCACAGTGGGCACTGTCACCATGAGCACTGTCACCATTGGCAGTGTATCCATGGGAACTGTCAAGATGAGCCCTGTCACCATGGGAATTCTCACCATGAGCACTGGCACCGTGGGCACTGTCAACATGAGCACTGTCACCATGGAAACTCTCACCATGAGCACTGTCACCATGGGAAATGTCAGCATGGGCACTGTCACCATGGGAAATGACACTATGGGCACTGTCACAATGGGCACTGTCACCATGGACACTGTCACCATGAGCCCTATCATCATGGGCAGGGCCACCATAAAGAATTTCACCATTGGAACTCCAACCGTGTACACCGCCAGCATGAGCACAGTCACCATGAGCACTGTCACCATGGGCTCTGTCACCGTGCGTACTGTCACCATGAGCACTATCACTATGAGCATTATCACCATGAACACTATCACAAAGGGCACTGTCACCATGAGCACTATCACTGTGAGCACAATCACCGTGAGCACTGTCACCATGAGCACTGTCACCATGGGCAATATCACCATGAGCACTGTCACCGTGGGTACTGTCACCATGGGAACTTTCACCATGGGCACTGTCACCATGGGCACTGTCACCAGGAGCACTATCACCATGGACACTCTTTCCATGAGCATTGTCCCCATGTACACTGTCAACATTGGAAGTGTCATCATGGGCAATGTCACCATGAGCACTGTCAACATGAGCACCATCAATATGGGAACTGCCACCATGAGCACTGTCACCATGGACACTGCCACCATGAGCACTGTCACTGTGAGCACTCTCACCATGATCATTGTCACCAGGAGCATTGTCATCATGGGATGTGTCACCATGAGTACTATCATCTCCAGGACTGTCACAGTGAGCACTGATACCGTGAGCACTCTCACCATGAGCACTTTCATCATGAGCACTCTCACAGTGAGAAATATCACCTCGAGCACTCTCACCGTGAGAACAGTCACTATGAGCACTGTCACCGTAAGCACTGTCATCATGGGAACTGCCACCATGAGAACTTTCAAGATGGTAACTGCAACCATGGAAACTGCCACCATGAGCACTGTGACCATTGGCAGTGCCATCATGAGCACTATCACCATGAGCACTATCACCATGAGCACTATTACAAAAGGCACTTTCACCATGAGTAGTATCACTGTGAGCACCATCACCGTGAGCACTGTCACCGTGGGCACTGTCACCATGAGCTCTGTCACCATGGGCTCTGTCACCATGGGAACTGTCACCATTGAGCACTATCACCGTGAGCACTAACAGCATTGGCAGTGTCACCGTGAGCAATAGCACCATGGGAACTTTCATGGTGAGCACTATTACCATGGGCACTATCAACATTAGCACTATCACCGTGAGCACTGTCACCGTGGGCACTGTCACCATGTGCACTGTCACCATGGGCAGTGTCACCATGAGCACTGTAACCGTGGACACTGTCATCATGGACACTGTCACCATGAGCACTATCATCATGAGCAGTACCACCATGAGTAATTTCACCATGGAAACTCCAACCATGTACACTGCCAGCATGAGCACAGTCACCAAGGGCTGTGTCACCATGGGCACTGTCACCATGGGCACTATTACAAAGGACACTGTCATCATGAGCTCTATTACCATGGGAACTGTCACCATGAGCACTGTCCTCTTACGAACTGCCAGCACGGACACTGCCACCATGACCACTGTAACCATTGGCACTGCCAACGTGGGCACTGTCATCATGAGCACTGTCACCATGAGAACGGTCACCAGGGACACTGTCACCATGGGCACTATCAGCCAGAGCACTGTCACCGTGAGCACTATCACTGTGAGCACTATCACCCTGAGCACTGTCACCGTGGGCACTGTCACCATGCGCACTGTCACCATGGGCACTGTCACCATGGGAACTGTCACCATGAGCAGCATCACCGTGAGTACTATCACCATGGACAGGGTCACCGTGAGCAATATCACCATGGGCACTGTCACCGTGAGCACTATTACCATGGGCACAATCACCATGAGCACTATCACCGTGATCACTGTCACCGAGGGCACTGTCACCATGAGCACTATCTCCATGAGCACTATCACCAGGGGCACTGTCACCGGGAGCACTATCATAATGGGCACTGTCACCATGGGCACTGTCACCATGGGCACTGTCAACATGGGAACTCTCATCATGAGCACTGTCACCATGGGCCCTCTCACCATGGGCACTGTTCACAATGGACACTGTCACCATGGGCACTGTGAACATGAGCACTGTCACCATGGTAACTCTTACCATGAACACTGTCACCATAGGAAATGTCACCATGAGCACTATCATCATGGGCAGGGCAATCATGAGGAATTTCACCATGGGAACTCCAACCATGTACACTGCCAGCATGAGCACAGTCACCATGGGCATTGTCACCATGAACACTGTCACCATGGGCAATTTCAACATGGGCACTGTCACCATGCGGACTGTCACCATGAGCACTATCACTACGAGCACTATCACCATGAGCACTATCACAAAAGGCACTTTCACCATGAGCAGTATCACTGTGAGCACAATCACCGTGAGCACTGTCACCATGAGCACTGTCACCGTGGGCACTGTCACCATGAGCTCTGTCACCATGGGCTCTGTCACCATGGGAACTGTCACCATGAGCACTATCACCGTGAGCACTAACAGCATTGGCATTGTCACCATGAGCAATAGCACCATGGGAACTTTCATGGTGAGCACTATTACCATGGGCACTATCACCATTAGCACTATCACCGTGAGCACTGTCACCGTGGGCACTGTCACCGTGTGCACTGTCACCATGGGCAGTGTCACCATGAGCACTGTAACCGTGGACACTGTCATCATGGACACTATCACCATGAGCACTATCATTATGAGCAGTACCACCATGAGTAATTTCACCATGGAAACTCCAACCATGTACACCGCCAGCATGAGCACAGTCACCAGGGGCTGTGTCACCATGGGCACTGTCACCATGGGCACTATCACAAAGGACACTGTCATCATGAGCTTTATTACCATGGGAACTGTCACCATGAGCACTGTCCTCTTACGAACTGCCAGCACGGATACTGCCACCATGAGCACTGCAACCATTGGCACTGCCACCGTGGGCACTGTCATCATGAGCACTGTCACCATGAGAACGGTCACCAGGGACACTGTTAACATGGGCACTCTCACCCAGGGCACTGTCACCGTGAGCACTATCACTGTGAGCACTATCACCCTGAGAATTGTCACCGTGGGCACTGTCACCATGCACACTGTCACCATGGGCACTGTCACGATGGGAACTGTCACCACGAGCACTATCACCGTGAGCACCATCATTAAGGGCACTGTCACCCTGAGTACTATCACCGTGAGCACTATCTCCGTGAACACTTTCACCATGACTACTATCACCGTGGGCACTATAAGCATGAGCACTATCACCATGAGCACTGTCACTGCGGGCACTGTCACCGTGTTCACTGTCACCATGAGCACTGTAACCATGAGCCCTATCACCATGGGAAATGTCACCATGGGAACGGTCACTATAGGCACTGCCATGATGAGCACTGTCACCATGGGAACTCTCACCATGAGCACTATCACCATGGGAAATGTCACCATGGGCACTGTCACCATGGGCGCTGTCACCATGGAAACTGTCACCATGAGCACTATAATCATGGGCAGTGCCAACATAAGGAATTTCACCATTGTAACACCAACCATATACACCGCCAGCATGAGCACAGTCACCATGGGGACTTTCAACATGAGCACTGTCACCATGGGAAATGTCTACATGAGCACTATCACCATGATCACTATCACCAAGGGCACTGTCACCATGAGCACTATCACCGTGGACAATGTCACCATGAGAACTATCACCGTGAGCACTATCACCATGGGAAGTGTCACCGTGAGAACTGTCACCATGGACATTGTCACCGTGGGCACTGTCACCATGAGCACTGTCACCATGAGCACTGTCACTGTTGGTACTGTCACCATGAGCAATGTCACCATTGGCACTGTCACCATGTGCCCTGTCACCATAGGCACTGTCACCGTGGACACTGTCACCATGAACAATATCATCATAGGCAGTGCCACCATAAGGAATTTCACCATGGGAACTCCAACCATGTATAGCACCAGCATGAGCATAGTCATCATGGTCAGTGTCACCATGAACACTGCCACCATGGGCACTTTCAACATGGGCACAGTCACCATGCGAACTATCACCATAAGGACTACCACCATGAGCAATATTACTATGAACACTATCACCAAGGACACTGTCAACGTGAGCACTATCACCGTAAACACTATCACCATGAGCACTATCACCGTGAGCACTGTCACCATGGGCAATTTCAACATGGCCACTTTCACCATGGGCACTGTCACCATGGGAACTCTCACCATGAACACTGTCACCATGGGAAATGTCATTATGGGCAGTGTCACCTTGGGCACTGTCACAATGGGCAGTGTCAGCATGAGCACTATTACCATGAGCAGTATCACCATGAGCACTATCACCATGGGCACTGTCACAGTGAGCACTATTACCATGGGTACTATCACCAAGGGCACTGTCATCGTGAACACTGTCACCATGAGCACTGTTACCGTGGGCCTTGCCACCATGAGCACTGTCATCATGGCCACTGTCACCATGCGGACTGCCACAATGAGCACTATCACAGTGGGCACTGTCACCATGAGAACTGTCACCATGGGCAGTGTATCCATGGGAACTGTCACCATGGGCACTATCATGGTGAGCACTATCACCATGGGAACTGTCACCATCGGAACAGTCACCATGCGCACTGTAACCATTGGCACTGCCACAGTGAGCACTGTCACAGTGAGCACTGTCACCATGGGAACTCTCACCATGTGCAGTGTCACCATGGGAACTCTCACTATGAGCACTGTCACCATGGGAAATGTCACTATGGGCAGTGTCACCATGGGCACTGTCACCATGGGTAGTGTCACCATGAGCACTATTACCATGAGCACTATCAACATGAGCACTATCATCACGGGCAGTGTCACCATGAGCACTATCACCGTGAGCACTATCACCATGGGTAGTGTCACCATGAGCAATATCACCATGGGCACTGTAACCATGAGCACTATTACAATGGGCATTATCACCATGAGCACTATCACCGTGAGCACTTTCAGTGTGGGCATTGTCACCATGTGCACTGTCATCATGAGCACTGTCACCATGAGCACTATCACCATGGCAAAGTTGACCATGGGAATGGTCACCATGGGCAATGTCAACATGAGCACTGTCACCATGGGCACTGTCACCATGGGCACTGTCACCATGGGTATGCTGACCATGGGCACTTTCAACATGGGCACTGTCACCATGCGAAAAGTCACCATGAGCACTATCACCATGAGCACTATCACCAAGGGCACTGTCACCATGAGCACTGTCACCGTGTGCACTGTCACAGTGGGCACTATCAACATGAGCACTGTCATCATGAGCACTGTCACCATAGGAAATGTCACAGTGAGCACTGTCACTGTGGGCACTATCACCGTGGGCACTGTCACCATAGGCACTGTCACCATGGACACTGTCACCATGAGCACTATCATCATCGGCAGTGCTACCATGAGGAATTTCACCATCGGAACTCCAACCAAGTACAACGCCAGCATGAGCACAGTCATTATGGGCAGTGCCACTATGAGCACTGTCACCATGGGCACTTTCAACATGGGCCCTGTCACCATGCGAACTATCTCCATGAGCACTATCAGCGTGAGCAATTTCACCATGAGCACTGTCACCATGGGCACTGTCACAATGAGCACTGTCACCATGGGCACTGTAACCATGGGGACGTTCACCCTGAGCACTATCACCGTGAGCACTATCACCATGGGCAGGGTCACCGTGAGCAATATCACCAAGGGCACTGTGACTGTGAGCACTATTACCATGGGCAATATCACCATGAGCACTATCACCGTGAGCACTGTCACCGTGGGCACTGTCATAGTGTGCACTGTCACCATGAGCACTATCACCATGTGAACTGTCACCATGGGAATGGTCACCATGGGCAATGTCAACATGAGCACTGTCACCATGAGCACTGTCACCATGGGAAATGTCACCATGGGCACTATCATCATGGGCAGTGCCACCATGAGGAATTTCACCATGAGAACTTCAACCATGTACACCAACCATTTAGCACAGTCACCATGGGCTGTGTCACCATGAGCAGTGTCACCATGGGCACTGTCTCCATGCGAACTGTCACCATGAGCACTGTCACCATGGGCAATGTCACCATGAGCACTGTCACTGTGGGCACTGTCACCATGGGAACTGTCACCATGAGCACTATCACCGTGAGCACTATCACCATGGGCAGTGTCACTGTGAGCAATATCACCATCGCACTGTCACCGTGAGCACTATTAACAAGGGTACTATCACCAAGGGCACTGTCACCATGAGCACTGTCATCATGGGCACTGTCACCATAGGAACTGTCACCGTGAGCACTGTCACTGTGGGCACTATCACCCTGAGCACTATCAAAATGGGCACTGTCACCATAGGCACTGTCACCATGGACACTGTCACCATGAGCACTATCATCATGGGCAGTGCTACCATGAGCAATTTCACCATCGGAACTCCATCCATGTACACCGCCAGCGTGAGCACAGTCAACATGGGCAGTGTCACCATGAGCAGTGTCCCCATGGGCACTTTCAACATGGGCCCTATCACCATGCGAACTGTCACCATGAGCACTATCACCATGAGCACTGTCACCATGAGCATAGTCACCATCGGGTCTGTCACCATGAGCACTATGACCGTGTGCACTATCACCATAGGTAGTGTCACGGTGAGCAATATCACCATGGGCACTGTCACCATGAGCACTATTACCATGGGCACTATCACCATGAGCACTATCACAGTGAGCACTGTCACCGTGGGCAATGTCACCATGTGCACTGTCACCATGAGCACTGTCACCATGAGCACTATCACCATGGGAAGTGTCAACATGGGAACGGTCACCATGGGCACTGTCAACGTGAGCACTGTCAGCATGGGAACTCTCACCAGGAGCACTGTCTCCATGGGAAATGTCACCCTGGACACTGTTCACTATGGGAAGTGTCACCATGAGCACTGTCACCATGGGCACTGTCACTATGGACACTGTCTCCATGGGCACTCTCACCATGGACACTGTCACTGTGGAAAATGTCACCATGGGCACTGTAACCATCTACATTGTCCCCAGGAGCACTATCACCATGGACACTGTATCCATCAGCACTGTCCCCATGGGCACTGTCAATATGAGCACTGTCACCATGGGAACTCTCACCATGAGCACTGTCACCATGGCCAGTGTCACCATGGCCACTGTCACCATAAGCACTGTCACAAAGGGAAATGTCACCATGGGCACTCTCACCATTTGCTCTGTCACCGTGGGCACTGTCACCATAAGCACTGTCACCATGAGCACTGTTCAACATGGGCACTGTCACCTAGAGCACTGCCACTGTGGGCACTATCACCGTGAGCACTGTCACCATGAGCACTGTCACCATGGACACTGTCACCATGAGCATTGTGACCTTGAGCACTGTCACCATGGGAACTTTCACCATGGGCACTGTAACCATGGGCACTGTCACCATGGAGAATGTCACCTTGGGAACCGTCACCATGGAAAATGTCACCATGGGCACTGTTGGCCATGGACACTGTCACCATGGGCACTGTGAACATGAGCACTGTCACCATGTAAACTCTTACCATGAACACTGTCACCATGGGAAATGTCACCATGGGCACTGTCACCATGGACACTGTCACCATGAGCACTATCATCATGGGCTGTGCTACCATGAGGAATTTCACCATCGGAACTCCAACCATGTACACCGCCAGCATGAGCACAGTCACCATGGGCAGTGTCACCATGAGCACTATCACCATGAGCACTATCACCATGTGCACTATCACCACGGACACTGTCACCGTGAGAACTATCACCGTGAGCACTGTCACCATGAGAACTGTCACCATGGGCACTGTAACCATGGGAACTGTCACCATGAGCACTATCACCGTGACCACTATCAACATGGGCAGTGTCACCGTGAGCACTATCTCCGTGAACACTTTCACCATGACTACTATCACCGTGGGCACTATAAGCATGAGCACTATCACCATGAGCACTGTCACTGCGGGCACTGTCACCGTGTTCACTGTCACCATGAGCACTGTAACCATGAGCCCTATCACCATGGGAACTGTCACCATGGGAACAGTCACTATGGGCACTGCCATGATGAGCACTGTCACCATGGGAACTCTCACCATGAGCACTATCACCATGGGAAATGTCACCATGGGCACTGTCACCATGGGCACTGTCACCATGGGCGCTGTCACCATGGAAACTGTCACCATGAGCACTATAATCATGGGCAGTGCCACCATAAGGAATTTCACCATTGTAACACCAACCATATACACCGCCAGCATGAGCACAGTCACCATGGGGACTGTCAACATGAGCACTGTCACCATGGGAAATGTCTACATGAGCACTATCACCATGATCACTATCACCAAGGGCACTGTCACCATGAGCACTATCACCGTGGACAATGTCACCATGAGAACTATCACCGTGAGCACTATCACCATGGGAAGTGTCACCGTGAGAACTGTCACCATGGACATTGTCACCGTGGGCACTGTCACCATGAGCACTGTCACCATGAGCACTGTCATTGTTGGTACTGTCACCATGAGCAATGTCACCATTGGCACTGTCACCGTGGACACTGTCACCATGAACAATATCATCATAGGCAGTGCCACCATAAGGAATTTCACCATGGGAACTCCAACCATGTATAGCACCAGCATGAGCATAGTCATCATGGTCAGTGTCACCATGAACACTGCCACCATGGGCACTTTCAACATGGGCACAGTCACCATGCGAACTATCACCATAAGGACTACCACCATGAGCAATATTACTATGAACACTATCACCAAGGACACTGTCAACGTGAGCACTATCACCGTAAGCACTATCACCATGAGCACTGTCACCGTGAGCACTGTCACCATGGGCAATTTCAACATGGCCACTGTCACCATGGGCACTGTCACCATGGGAACTCTCACCATGAACACTGTCACCATGGGAAATGTCATTATGGGCAGTGTCACCTTGGGCACTGTCACCATGGGCAGTGTCACCATGAGCACTATTACCATGAGCAGTATCACCATGAGCACTATCACCATGGGCACTGTCACAGTGAGCACTATTACCATGGGTACTATCACCAAGGGCACTGTCATCGTGAACACTGTCACCATGAGCACTGTTACCGTGGGCCTTGCCACCATGAGCACTGTCATCATGGCCACTGTCACCATGCGGACTGCCACCATGAGCACTATCACAGTGGGCACTGTCACCATGAGAACTGTCACCATGGGCAGTGTATCCATGGGAACTGTCACCATCGGAACAGTCACCATGCGCACTGTAACCATTGGCACTGCCACAGTGAGCACTGTCACAGTGAGCACTGTCACCATGGGAACTGTCACCATGTGCAGTGTCACCATGGGAACTCTCACTATGAGCACTGTCACCATGGGAAATGTCACTATGGGCAGTGTCACCATGGGCACTGTCACCATGGGTAGTGTCACCATGAGCACTATTACCATGAGCACTATCACCATGAGCACGATCATCACGGGCAGTGCCACCATGAGCACTATCACCGTGAGCACTATCACCATGGGTAGTGTCACCATGAGCAATATCACCATGGGCACTGTCACCATGAGCACTATTACAATGGGCATTATCACCATGAGCACTATCACCGTGAGCACTTTCAGTGTGGGCATTGTCACCATGTGCACTGTCACCATGAGCACTGTCACCATGAGCACTATCACCATGGCAAAGTTGACCATGGGAATGGTCACCATGGGCAATGTCAACATGAGCACTGTCACCATGGGCACTGTCACCATGGGCACTGTCACCATGGGTATGCTGACCATGGGCACTTTCAACATGGGCACTGTCACCATGCGAAAAGTCACCATGAGCACTATCACCATGAGCACTATCACCAAGGGCACTGTCACCATGAGCACTGTCACCGTGTGCACTGTCACAGTGGGCACTATCAACATGAGCACTGTCATCATGAGCACTGTCACCATAGGAAATGTCACAGTGAGCACTGTCACTGTGGGCACTATCACCGTGGGCACTGTCACCATAGGCACTGTCACCATGGACACTGTCACCATGAGCACTATCATCATCGGCAGTGCTACCATGAGGAATTTCACCATCGGAACTCCAACCAAGTACAACGCCAGCATGAGCACAGTCATTATGGGCAGTGCCACTATGAGCACTGTCACCATGGGCACTTTCAACATGGGCCCTGTCACCATGCGAACTATCTCCATGAGCACTATCAGCGTGAGCAATTTCACCATGAGCACTGTCACCATGGGCACTGTCACAATGAGCACTGTCACCATGGGCACTGTAACCATGGGGACTTTCCCCTGAGCACTATCACCGTGAGCACTATCACCATGGGCAGGGTCACCGTGAGCAATATCACCAAGGGCACTGTGACTGTGAGCACTATTACCATGGGCAATATCACCATGAGCACTATCACCGTGAGCACTGTCACCGTGGGCACTGTCATCGTGTGCACTGTCACCATGAGCACTATCACCATGTGAACTGTCACCATGGGAATGGTCACCATGGGCACTGTCAAGATGAGCACTGTCACCATGGGAACTCTCACCATGAGCACTGTCACCATGGGAAATGTCACCATGGGCACTATCATCATGGGCAGTGCCACCATGAGGAATTTCACCATGAAAACTTCAACCGTGTACACCACCAGCTTTAGCACAGTCACCATGGGCTGTGTCACCATGAGCAGTGTCACCATGGGCACTGTCTCCATGCGAACTGTCACCATGAGCACTGTCACCATGGGCAATGTCACCATGAGCACTGTCACTGTGGGCACTGTCACCATGGGAACTGTCACCATGAGCACTATCACCGTGAGCACTATCACCATGGGCAGTGTCACTGTGAGCAATATCACCATCGCACTGTCACCATGAGCACTATTAACAAGGGTACTATCACCAAGGGCACTGTCACCATGAGCACTGTCATCATGGGCACTGTCACCATAGGAACTGTCACCATGAGCACTGTCACTGTGGGCACTATCACCCTGAGCACTATCAAAATGGGCACTGTCACCATAGGCACTGTCACCATGGACACTGTCACCATGAGCACTATCATCATGGGCAGTGCTACCATGAGCAATTTCACCATCGGAACTCCATCCATGTACACCGCCAGCGTGAGCACAGTCAACATGGGCAGTGTCACCATGAGCAGTGTCCCCATGGGCACTTTCAACATGGGCCCTATCACCATGCGAACTGTCACCATGAGCACTATCACCATGAGCACTGTCACCATGAGCATAGTCACCATCGGGTCTGTCACCATGAGCACTATGACCGTGTGCACTATCACCATAGGTAGTGTCACGGTGAGCAATATCACCATGGGCACTGTCACCATGAGCACTATTACCATGGGCACTATCACCATGAGCACTATCACAGTGAGCACTGTCACCGTGGGCAATGTCACCATGTGCACTGTCACCATGAGCACTGTCACCATGAGCACTATCACCATGGGAAGTGTCAACATGGGAACGGTCACCATGGGCACTGTCAACGTGAGCACTGTCAGCATGGGAACTCTCACCAGGAGCACTGTCTCCATGGGAAATGTCACCCTGGACACTGTTCACTATGGGAAGTGTCACCATGAGCACTGTCACCATGGGCACTGTCACTATGGACACTGTCTCCATGGGCACTCTCACCATGGACACTGTCACTGTGGAAAATGTCACCATGGGCACTGTAACCATCTACACTGTCCCCAGGAGCACTATCACCATGGACACTGTATCCATCAGCATTGTCCCCATGGGCACTGTCAATATGAGCACTGTCACCATGGGAACTCTCACCATGAGCACTGTCACCATGGCCAGTGTCACCATGGCCACTGTCACCATAAGCACTGTCACAAAGGGAAATGTCACCATGGGCACTCTCACCATTTGCTCTGTCACCGTGGGCACTGTCACCATAAGCACTGTCACCATGAGCACTGTTCAACATGGGCACTGTCACCTAGAGCACTGCCACTGTGGGCACTATCACCGTGAGCACTGTCACCATGAGCACTGTCACCATGGACACTGTCACCATGAGCATTGTGACCTTGAGCACTGTCACCACGGGAACTTTCACCATGGGCACTGTAACCATGGGCACTGTCACCATGGACAATGTCACCTTGGGAACCGTCACCATGGAAAATGTCACCATGGGCACTGTAACCATGGACACTGTCACCAGGAGCACTATGACCATGGACACTCTTTCCATGAGCATTGTCCCCATGTACACTGTCAACATTGGAACTGTCATCATGGGCACTGTCACCATGAGAACTATCACCATGAGCACCGTCAATATGGGAACTGCCACCATGAGCACTGTCACCGTGAGCACTGTCACCATGATCATTGTCACCAGGAGCATTGTCATCATGGGAAGTGTCACCATGAGTACTGTCACCATGGGCACTGTCACCATGGGCACTGTCAGCATGGGCACTCTCACCATGGGCACTGTTGACCATGGAAACTGTCACCATGGGCACTGTGAACATGAGCACTCTCACCATGGTAACTCTTACCATGAACACTGTCACCATGGGAAATGTCACCATGGGCACTGTCACCATGGGCACTGTCACCATGGATATTTTCACCATGTGCACTGTCACCATGGGAATTCTCACCATGAGCACTGTCACCATGGTAAATGTCACTATTGGCAGTGTCACCATGGGCACTGTCACCAAGGGCAGTGTCACCATGAGCACTATTACCATCAGCACTATCACCATGAGCACTATCACCATGGGTACTGTCACCATGAGAATTCTTACCATGGGTACTATCACCAAGGGCACTGTCACCGTGAGCATTGTCACCATGAGCACTATCACCGTGGGCACTGTCACCATGAGCACTGTCATCATGGTCACTGTCACCATGCGAACTGCCTCCATGAGCACTATCACAGTGGGCACTGTCACCATGAGCACTGTCACCATTGGCAGTGTATCCATGGGAACTGTCAAGATGAGCCCTGTCACCATGGGAATTCTCACCATGAGCACTGGCACCGTGGGCACTGTCAACATGAGCACTGTCACCATGGAAACTCTCACCATGAGCACTGTCACCATGGGAAATGTCAGCATGGGCACTGTCACCATGGGAAATGACACTATGGGCACTGTCACAATGGGCACTGTCACCATGGACACTGTCACCATGAGCCCTATCATCATGGGCAGGGCCACCATAAAGAATTTCACCATTGGAACTCCAACCGTGTACACCGCCAGCATGAGCACAGTCACCATGAGCACTGTCACCATGGGCTCTGTCACCGTGCGTACTGTCACCATGAGCACTATCACTATGAGCATTATCACCATGAACACTATCACAAAGGGCACTGTCACCATGAGCACTATCACTGTGAGCACAATCACCGTGAGCACTGTCACCATGAGCACTGTCACCATGGGCAATATCACCATGAGCACTGTCACCGTGGGTACTGTCACCATGGGAACTTTCACCATGGGCACTGTCACCATGGGCACTGTCACCAGGAGCACTATCACCATGGACACTCTTTCCATGAGCATTGTCCCCATGTACACTGTCAACATTGGAAGTGTCATCATGGGCAATGTCACCATGAGCACTGTCAACATGAGCACCATCAATATGGGAACTGCCACCATGAGCACTGTCACCATGGACACTGCCACCATGAGCACTGTCACTGTGAGCACTCTCACCATGATCATTGTCACCAGGAGCATTGTCATCATGGGATGTGTCACCATGAGTACTATCATCTCCAGGACTGTCACAGTGAGCACTGATACCGTGAGCACTCTCACCATGAGCACTTTCATCATGAGCACTCTCACAGTGAGAAATATCACCTCGAGCACTCTCACCGTGAGAACAGTCACTATGAGCACTGTCACCGTAAGCACTGTCATCATGGGAACTGCCACCATGAGAACTTTCAAGATGGTAACTGCAACCATGGAAACTGCCACCATGAGCACTGTGACCATTGGCAGTGCCATCATGAGCACTATCACCATGAGCACTATCACCATGAGCACTATTACAAAAGGCACTTTCACCATGAGTAGTATCACTGTGAGCACCATCACCGTGAGCACTGTCACCGTGGGCACTGTCACCATGAGCTCTGTCACCATGGGCTCTGTCACCATGGGAACTGTCACCATTGAGCACTATCACCGTGAGCACTAACAGCATTGGCAGTGTCACCGTGAGCAATAGCACCATGGGAACTTTCATGGTGAGCACTATTACCATGGGCACTATCAACATTAGCACTATCACCGTGAGCACTGTCACCGTGGGCACTGTCACCATGTGCACTGTCACCATGGGCAGTGTCACCATGAGCACTGTAACCGTGGACACTGTCATCATGGACACTGTCACCATGAGCACTATCATCATGAGCAGTACCACCATGAGTAATTTCACCATGGAAACTCCAACCATGTACACTGCCAGCATGAGCACAGTCACCAAGGGCTGTGTCACCATGGGCACTGTCACCATGGGCACTATTACAAAGGACACTGTCATCATGAGCTCTATTACCATGGGAACTGTCACCATGAGCACTGTCCTCTTACGAACTGCCAGCACGGACACTGCCACCATGACCACTGTAACCATTGGCACTGCCAACGTGGGCACTGTCATCATGAGCACTGTCACCATGAGAACGGTCACCAGGGACACTGTCACCATGGGCACTATCAGCCAGAGCACTGTCACCGTGAGCACTATCACTGTGAGCACTATCACCCTGAGCACTGTCACCGTGGGCACTGTCACCATGCGCACTGTCACCATGGGCACTGTCACCATGGGAACTGTCACCATGAGCAGCATCACCGTGAGTACTATCACCATGGACAGGGTCACCGTGAGCAATATCACCATGGGCACTGTCACCGTGAGCACTATTACCATGGGCACAATCACCATGAGCACTATCACCGTGATCACTGTCACCGAGGGCACTGTCACCATGAGCACTATCTCCATGAGCACTATCACCAGGGGCACTGTCACCGGGAGCACTATCATAATGGGCACTGTCACCATGGGCACTGTCACCATGGGCACTGTCAACATGGGAACTCTCATCATGAGCACTGTCACCATGGGCCCTCTCACCATGGACACTGTTCACAATGGACACTGTCACCATGGGCACTGTGAACATGAGCACTGTCACCATGGTAACTCTTACCATGAACACTGTCACCATAGGAAATGTCACCATGAGCACTATCATCATGGGCAGGGCCATCATGAGGAATTTCACCATGGGAACTCCAACCATGTACACTGCCAGCATGAGCACAGTCACCATGGGCATTGTCACCATGAACACTGTCACCATGGGCAATTTCAACATGGGCACTGTCACCATGCGGACTGTCACCATGAGCACTATCACTACGAGCACTATCACCATGAGCACTATCACAAAAGGCACTTTCACCATGAGCAGTATCACTGTGAGCACAATCACCGTGAGCACTGTCACCATGAGCACTGTCACCGTGGGCACTGTCACCATGAGCTCTGTCACCATGGGCTCTGTCACCATGGGAACTGTCACCATGAGCACTATCACCGTGAGCACTAACAGCATTGGCATTGTCACCATGAGCAATAGCACCATGGGAACTTTCATGGTGAGCACTATTACCATGGGCACTATCACCATTAGCACTATCACCGTGAGCACTGTCACCGTGGGCACTGTCACCGTGTGCACTGTCACCATGGGCAGTGTCACCATGAGCACTGTAACCGTGGACACTGTCATCATGGACACTATCACCATGAGCACTATCATTATGAGCAGTACCACCATGAGTAATTTCACCATGGAAACTCCAACCATGTACACCGCCAGCATGAGCACAGTCACCAGGGTCTGTGTCACCATGGGCACTGTCTCCATGGGCACTATCACAAAGGACACTGTCATCATGAGCTTTATTACCATGGGAACTGTCACCATGAGCACTGTCCTCTTACGAACTGCCAGCACGGATACTGCCACCATGAGCACTGCAACCATTGGCACTGCCACCGTGGGCACTGTCATCATGAGCACTGTCACCATGAGAACGGTCACCAGGGACACTGTTAACATGGGCACTCTCACCCAGGGCACTGTCACCGTGAGCACTATCACTGTGAGCACTATCACCCTGAGAATTGTCACCGTGGGCACTGTCACCATGTGCACTGTCACCATGGGCACTGTCACGATGGGAACTGTCACCACGAGCACTATCACCGTGAGCACTATCATTAAGGGCACTGTCACCCTGAGCACTATCACCGTGAGCACTATCTCCGTGAACACTTTCACCATGACTACTATCACCGTGGGCACTATAAGCATGAGCACTATCACCATGAGCACTGTCACTACGGGCACTGTCACCGTGTTCACTGTCACCATGAGCACTGTAACCATGAGCCCTATCACCATGGGAACTCTCACCATGGGAACGGTCACTATGGGCACTGCCATGATGAGCACTGTCACCATGGGAACTCTCACCATGAGCACTATCACCATGGGAAATGTCACCATGGGCACTGTCACCATGGGCGCTGTCACCATGGAAACTGTCACCATGAGCACTATAATCATGGGCAGTGCCACCATAAGGAATTTCACCATTGTAACTCCAACCATATACACCGCCAGCATGAGCACAGTCACCATGGGGACTGTCAACATGAGCACTGTCACCATGGGAAATGTCTACATGAGCACTATCACCATGATCACTATCACCAAGGGCACTGTCACCATGAGCACTATCACCGTGGACAATGTCACCATGAGAACTATCACCGTGAGCACTATCACCATGGGAAGTGTCACCGTGAGCACTGTCACCATGGACATTGTCACCGTGGGCACTGTCACCATGAGCACTGTCACTGTTGGCACTGTCACCATGAGCAATGTCACCGTTGGCACTGTCACCATGTGCCCTGTCACCATAGGCACTGTCACCGTGGACACTGTCACCATGAACAATATCATCATAGGTAGTGCCACCATAAGGAATTTCACCATGGGAACTCCAACCATGTATAGCACCAGCATGAGCATAGTCACCATGGTCAGTGTCACCATGAACACTGCCACCATGGGCACTTTCAACATGGGCACAGTCACCATGCGAACTATCACCATAAGGACTACCACCATGAGCAATATTACTATGAACACTATCACCAAGGACACTGTCAACGTGAGCACTATCGCCGTAAGCACTATCACCATGAGCGCTGTCACCGTGAGCACTGTCACCATGGGCACTGTCACGGTGTGCACTGTCACCATGGGCAATTTCAACATGGCCACTGTCACCATGGGCACTGTCACCATGGGAACTCTCACCATGAACACTGTCAGCATGGGAAATGTTATTATGGGCAGTGTCACCATGGGCACTGTCACAATGGGCAGTGTCACCATGAGCACTATTACCATGAGCACTATCACCCTGAGCACTATCACCATGGGCACTGTCACAGTGAGCACTATTACCATGGGTACTATCACCAAGGGCACTGTCATCGTGAACACTGTCACCATGAGCACTGTTACCGTGGGCCTTGCCACCATGAGCTCTGTCATCATGGCCACTGTCACCATGCGAACTGCCACCATGAGCACTATCACAGTGGGCACTGTCACCATGAGAACTGTCACCATGGGCAGTGTATCCATGGGAACTGTCACCATGGGCACTATCACGGTGAGCACTATCACCATGGGAACTGTCACCATCGGAACAGTCACCATGCGCACTGTAACCATTGGCACTGCCACAGTGAGCACTGTCACAGTGAGCACTGTCACCATGGGAACTGTCACCATGTGCAGTGTCACCATGGGAACTCTCACTATGAGCACTGTCACCATGGGAAATGTCACTATGGGCAGTGTCACCATGGGCACTGTCACCATGGGTAGTGTCACCATGAGCACTATTACCATGAGCACTATCACCATGAGCACTATCATCACGGGCAGTGTCACCATGAGCACTATCACCGTGAGCACTATCACCATGGGCAGTGTCACCATGAGCAATATCACCATGGGCACTGTCACCATGAGCACTATTACAATGGGCATTATCACCATGAGCACTATCACCGTGAGCACTTTCAGTGTGGGCATTGTCACCATGTGCACTGTCACCATGAGCACTGTCACCATGAGCACTATCACCATGGCAAAGGTGACCATGGGAATGGTCACCATGGGCAATGTCAACATGAGCACTGTCACCATGGGCACTGTTACCATGGGCACTGTCACCATGGGTATGCTGACCATGGGCACTTTCAACATGGGCACTGTCACCATGCGAAAAGTCACCATGAGCACTATCACCATGAGCACTATCACCAAGGGCACTGTCACCAAGGGCACTGTCACCGTGAGCACTATCACCGTGAGCACTATCACCATGGGCAGTGTCACCATGAGCAATATCAACATGGGCAGTGTCACCATCAGCACTATTACCATGGGAACTATCACGTTGAGCACTATCACCTTGAACACTGTCACCGTGGGCACTGTCACCATGGGCACTGTCAACATGAGCACAGTCACCATAGGAACTCTCACCATGAGCATTGTCACCATGGCAAATATCACTATGGGCAGTGTCACCATGGGCACTGTCACCATAGGCAGTGTCACCATGATCACTATTACCATGAGCACTATCACCATGAGCACTATCACCATGGGCACTGTCACCGTGAGCAATATGACCATGCGTACTATCACCAAGGGCACTGTCAACGTGAGCACTCTCACCGTGAGCACTGTCACTGTGGGCATTGTCACCATGAGCACTGTCATCATGGGTACTGTCACCATAGAAACTGTCACAATGAGCACTGTCACTGTGGGCACTATCACCATGGACACTGTCACCATAGACACTGTCACCATGGATACTGTCACCATGAGCACTATCATCATGGGCAGTGCTACCATAAGGAATTTCACCATGGGAACTCCAACCATGGACACCGCCAGCATGAGCACAGCCACCATGGGCAGTGTCACCATGAGCACTGCCACCATGGGTACTATCAACATGGGCACTGTCACCATGCGAACTATCGCCATGAGCACTATCACCATGAGCAGTATTACCATGAGCACTATCCCCAAGGGCACTGTCAACGTGAGCACTATCACCGTGAGCACTATCACCATGGGCAGTGTCACCGTGAACAATATCACCATGGGCAGTGTCACCGTGAGCCCTATTACCATGGGCACTATCACCAAGGGCACTGTCATTGTGAGCAGTGTCACCATGAGCACTGTCACCGTGGGCACTATCAACATGAGCACTGTCACCATGGGCACTGTCACCATGAGAACTGTCACCGTGGGCAATGTCACCATGAGCACTGTCACCGTGGGCACTGTCACCATGGGAACTGTCACCATGAGCACTATCACCATGAGGACTATAACCATGGGCACTGTCACAGTGAGCAATATCACCATGAACACTGTAACCGTGGGAAATATCACCGTGGGCACTGTCACCATGGACACTGTCATCATGAGTTCTGTTACCATGGGAAATGTCACCATGAGCACTGTCACCATGGGAACTGTCACCATGAGCACTATCAACGTGAGCACTATAACCATGGGCACCGTCACCGTGAGCAATATCACCATTAACACTGTCACCGTGTGCACTGTCAACATGAGCACAGTCAACATGGGAAATGTCACCATGGGAACTCTCACCATGGGCAGGGTCACCATGAGCACTGTCACCATGGGCACTCTCACGATGGACACTGTCACCATGAGCACTATCATCATGGGCACTGCCAGCATAAGAAATTTCACCATGGGGACTCCAGCCATGTACACTGCCGGCATGAGCAAAGTCACGATGGTCAGTGTTACCATGAGCACTATCACCATGAGAACTTTAACCATGAGCACTATCATCAAGAGCACTGTCACTGCGAGCATTATCACCGTGAACACTCTCACCGTGAGCACTGTCACCATGAGCACTGTCTCCGTGGGCATTGTAACCATGAGCACTGTCGTCATGGGCACTGTCACCATGCGAAATGCCACCATGAGCTCTATCACCGAGGGCACTGTCACCGTGAGCACTGTCACCATGAGCATAGTCACCGTGGGCACTGTCACCATGAGCACTGTCACCGTAGGTATTTTCAACATGGCCATTGTCACCATGGGCACTGTCACCATGGACACTGTCATCATGAGCTCTGTTACCATGGGAAATGTCACCATGTGGACTGTCACTTTGGGAACTGCCACCATGGACACTGCCACCATGAGCACTTTAACCATTGGCACTGCCACAGTGAGCACTGTCACCATGAGGAGTGTCGCCATGGGAACTGTCAACATGTGCACTGTCACCATGGGAACTCTCACCATGAGCACTGCGACAATGGGAAATGTCACTATGGTCAGTGTCACCATGGGCAATGTCACCATGGGCAGTGTCACTATGAGCACTATTACCATGAGCATTATCACCATGAGCACTATCACCATGGGCAGTGTCACCGTGAGCCCTATTACCATGGGCACTATCACCAAGGGTATTGTCACTGTGAGCACTGTCACCATGAGCACTGTCACCGTGGGCAATGTCAAAATGAGCACTGTCAACATGGGCACTGTATCCATGGGAACTGTCAACATGGGCACTGTCACCGTGGGCATTGTCACCATTAGCACTGTCATTATGGGCACTGACACCATGAGAACTGCCACCATGAGCACTATCACCGTGGGCTCTGTCACCATGAGCACTGTCACCATGGGCACTGTATCCATGGGAACTGTCACCATGGGCACTGTAACCGTGGGCATTGTCACCATTAGCACTGTCATAATGGGCACTGACACCATGAGAACTGCCACCATGAGCAGTATCACCGTGGGCTCTGTCACCATGAGCACTGTCACCATGGGCACTGTATCCATGGGAACTGTCACCATGGGCACTATCACGGAATGCACTATCACCATGGGAACTGTCACCATGGGAATGGTCACTATGGGCATTTTCAAGATGAGCACTGTCACAAAGGGAACTCTCACCATGAGCACTGTCACCGTGGGCACTGTCAACATGAACACTGTCACCATGGGAACTCTCACCATGAGCACTGTAACCATGGCAAATGTCACCATGAGCACTATCATCATGGGCGGTGCCACCATAACAATTTCGCCATGTGAACTCCAACCATGTATACCGCCAGGAGGAGCACAGTCACCATGGGCAGTGTCAACATGAGCACTGTCACACTGGGCACTTTCAACATGGGCAGAGTCACCATGCGAACTGGCACCATGAGCACTATCACCATGATCAGTATCACCAAGGGCACTGTCACCGTGAGCACTGTCACCGTGGGCACTGTCACCATGAGCACTGTCATCATGGGCACTGTAACCATGGGAACTGTCACAATGAGCACTATCACCGTGAGCACAATCACCATGGGTAGTTTCACCATGGGCAGTATCACCATGAGCACTATCACCATGAGCAGTATTACCATGAGCACTATCACCAAGGTCACTGTCAACGTAAGCACTATCACTGTGAGCACTATCACCATGAGCACTGTCACCATGAGCATTGTCACCGTGGGCAATGTCATCATGAGCACTGTCACCATGGGCATTGTAACAATGGGAACGGTCACCATGAGCACTATCACCGTGAGCACTATCACCATGGGCAGTGTCCCGTGAGAAATATCACCATGGGAACTGTCACAGTGAGCGCTATTACCATGGGTACTATCACCAAGGGCACAGTCACTGTGAGCACTGTCGCCATGAGCACTGTCACCGTGGACACTGTCACCATGAACAATATCATCATAGGTAGTGCCACCATAAGGAATTTCACCATGGGAACTCCAACCATGTATACCACCAGCATGAGCATAGTCACCATGGGCAGTGTCACCATGAGCACTGCCACCTTGGGCACTTTCAACATGGGCACTGTCACCATGCGAACTATCACCATGAGCACTATCACCATAAGCAGTATTACCATGAGCACTATCACCAAAGGCATTGTCAACGTGAGCACTATCACCGTGAGCACTATCACCATGAGCACTGTCACCATGAGCACTGTCACCGTGAGCACTATCACCATGGGCAGTGTCACCGTGAACAATATCACCATGGGTGCTCTCACCGTGAGCACTATTACCATGTGCACTATCACCATGCGCACTGTCACTCTGAGAACTGTCACCATGGGCACTTTCAACATGGGCCCTGTCTACCATGCGAACTGTCACCATGAGCACTGTCACCATGAGCACTATCACCGTGAGAACTGTCACCTTGTGCATAGTTACCGTGGGCACAGTCTCCATGAGCACTGTCACTATGAACACTGTAACCATGGGAAATGTCACCAGGAGCACTATCACCATGAGCACTATCACCATGGGCAGTGTCACCGTGAGCAATATCACCATGGGCACTGTCACCGTGACCCCTATTCCCATGGGTACTATCACCAAGGTCATTGTCCTCACTCAGGCCCTCCTGCTCTCCCTAAGTCAGGCTTTGATGCTGTCCCTACCTGAAGCCCTGACACTGGTTCTAAATAAGGATCTGATACTCTCAGTAACTAAGGTTTTGACGCTATGCTTAAGTCCTTTCCTGACACTATCCCTAGACCATAACCTGACCCTGTCCCTAGCAAATGTCGTGCCTCTTATGCTAACTACAGCCCTGCTGCTGTCCTTAACTAAGGGCCTAAAATTACTCTCGAGGCTGTGACCCTGTCCGTACCTAAGGCCTCGATGTTCGTCCTAATTCAGGGCCTGACACTGTCCCTAACTAAGGCCCTGCTGCCGTCAGTATCTAAAGTCCTGACACTATCCTGAGCTAATTTCTTGACCCATCTCTTACCAAGGTCCTGAAACTGTCCCTAAGGAAGCCCTGATGCTGTCTCTAAGTGAGGCCTTGAGGCTGTCCCTAACAGAGGCCCTGATAATATCTTTCACATAGCCCCTGAGGCTGATCCTACCGTGGCTCTTATGCTGCTCCTAAGTCATGCCCTGACACTGTCTCTAGCTAAGGCCCTGACGCTAGGCCTCACTCAGGCCCTGTCCCACTCCCTAAGTCAGGCTCTGACGCTGTTCCTACCCGAAGCCCTGACACTCACTGCTCCTAAATTAGGTCCTGATGTGCTAAGTAACTAAGGTCCTGACACTATCCCTAGGTCATTTCCTGACACTCTCCCTAGACCTTAACCTAACATTCTCTTTAGCTAATGTCGAGATTAGCTAAAGAGATTCTTTAGAACGAGATTCTTTCATCTTCTGAATATAGTTTTCTTCAAAACATAATTTTTATAGTGTCACTAACTTTAAACAAAATGTACTCAACTGCTGTGGAATATTCCTTCATAGGAGCGTGCATGGTTCACTTCTGCATCTGCTTGTGGTGGTGTTCAGGTTGCTTTCAGCTGTAGATCCCCTTATGCTAGCTAAATCCCTGATTCTGTCCCTAAATGAGGCCCTGAATTTAGGTCCAAGGCCGTGAACCTGTCCCTAACTGAGGCCTGGAAGCTCGTCCTAATGCAGGCCCTGGCACTGTCCCCAACTAAGGCTCTGACACTGCACCTAACTCAGTCACTGACACTGTACCTAACAAAGGCTCTGATGCTAGTCCTAACTTAGGCCCTCTACTCCTAACTAACGCTTTGAACCTTTCCCTAACGTAGGCGCTGCTACCATCAATATCTAAAGTCCTGATATTATCCTGAGCTAATAACCTGACCCATGTCTTCCCAAGGTACTGAAACTTTCCCAAAGTAAGCCCTGACGCTGTCCCTAAGTGAGGCCTTGAGGCTATCCCTAATGGAGGCCCTGATAATAGCTTTAATGATGACCCTAATGCTGATCCTACAAAGGCCTTTATGCTGCTCCTAAGTCATGCCCTGATACTGTCCCTTACTCAGGCCCTAAAGATAGGCCTCACTTAGGCCCTGTTGCTGTACCTTAGTTAGGCTCTGATGCTGTCCGTACATCAAGCCCTGGCGCTGGTCCTGATTAAGGCGCTCACGCTGCTGCTAACTAAGGCCCTGATGCTCTCAATAACTAAGGTCTTCTCGTTATCCCTTGGTCATTTCCTTTCACTATCTCTGGCCTGGGACCTGACTCTGTCCCGAGATAATCTCCTGCATCTTATGCTAACTGAAACCCTAATGCTCTCCCTAACTAAGGCCCTGACTACTCCTAACTAAGGCCATGACACTGAATCTAACAAAGGCCCGGAATCTGTCCTTAATATAGGCCCTGCTGCCAGCAATAACTAAAATCCTGACACTCTCCTCAGCTAATATCCTGACTCATTTCTAACCAAGGTCCTGACACTGTCCCTAAGAAAGCCCTGTCGCTGTCTTTAAGTGAAGACCTGAGGCTGTCTGTAACGCAGACCCTGAAGCTTTCCCTAACTGAGGCCTTGACGCTGTGACTAACTTGGGCTCCGGTCATGTCTTTAACTAAGAGCCTAAAGCTGATCCAACAAAGGCACTGATGCTGCTCCTAAGTCATTCCCTGACAGTGTCCCCAGCTAAGGGCCTGACATTAGGCCTCACTCAGGCCCTGTCGCTCTCCCTAAGTCAGGCCCTGATGCTGTGCCTACCTGAAGCCCTAACGTTGCTTCTGAATAAGTCCCTGAGAGTCTCCGTAACAAAGGTCTTCACACTATCCTTAGGTCATTTCCTGACACGATTCCAAGCCTTTACCCTAACCCTGTCCCGAGCTAATGTCCTACCTCTTATGCTAACTAAAGACGTTATGCTGTGCCTAATTCAGGCACTGAATTTAGTCCCAAGGCCGCTAGACTGTCCCTAACTCGGCTCGATGCCCTTATCGTCACAATGTTCCATGACCACTGTCATCACAATGCTCCACGCCCTTGTCATCACAATGCTCCATAACCCCTGTCATCACAATGCTCCATGACCTTTGTCATCGCAATGCTACATGCCATTGTCATCACAATGCTCCATGCCCTTATCATCACAATGCTCCATGACCCCTTTCATCACAATGCTCCGTGACGCTTGTCTAAAATGCTACATGTCTGTGAAATCACAAAGCTCCATGCCCCCTGTCATCACAAGTCTCCATGACTCTTGTCATCACAATGCTCCATGGCCCTTGTCATCACAATGCTCCATGATCCTTGTAATCAAAATGCTCCTTGACCCATTCTTCACAATGTTACAGAACCCCTTTCTTCACAATGCTCCATGCCGCTGCTCACCACAATGCTCCATGACTTCTGTCATCACAATGCTCCATGTCTCTTGTCATTGAAATGCTCCATGGCCCCTGTCATCACAATGCTGCATGATGCTTATAATCTCAATGCTCCATGGTCCTCGTCATCACAAATCTCCACGCATTTGTCATCACAATGCTCCATGACCCCTGTCATCCCAATGCTCCATAGCACTTTTCATCACAATGCTACATGACCACTTTTATCACAATGTTCCATGACCACTTTAATCACAATGCTCCATGACCACTTTCATCACAATGCCCGATGACCCCTGTAATCAAAATGCTCCATGGCCCTTGTCATCCCAATGCTCCATGGCGCTTGTCATCACAATGATCCAGAGCCTTAGTGCTTGAGTTGGGAGTAGTATCATTGCCTCAGTTAGGGACCCTGTCATTGCCTGAATTGGGAGTAATGCCAGTGCCTTAGTTAGAGACAGCGCCAGTGCTTGCATTGGGAGTAGTGTCAGGGCCATAGTTAGGGACAGTGTCAGTGGCTGAGATGGGAATAATGTCAGGGCCTTAGTTACGGACATTGTCAGTGCCTAAGTTGGGATTTTTGTCAGGGTCTTTATTATGGACAGTGTCAGGTCCTGAGATAAGAGTAGTGTCAAGGCCTTAATTTGGAAGAGTGTCAGTGTCTCAGTTTGGAGTAGTGTCAGACCCTTAGTTAGGAACAGCCTCAGTGCCTGAGTTGGGAGTAGTGACATGGCTTAAGTTATGGACACTGTCAGGGACTGAGTTAAGAATAGTCTCAGGACCTTAGTTAGGGACAGTGTCAGTGACTGTGTTAGGAATAATGTCAGGGCCTAAGTTAGGAGTAGTCTGAGACCGGTAGATAGGAACAGTGTCAGGGCCTGAGTTGTGAGTAGTTTCAGGGCCTTAGTTAGAGAAAGGGTCAGTGCCGGAGTTGGGAGTTATGTCAGGGCCTTAGTTAGGGACAGCGTCAGTGCCTGCGTTGGGAGTAGTGTCAAGGCCTTACTTAGGGACAGCGTCAGTGCCTGAGTAAGGAGTAGTGTGATGGCCGTAGTTAGGGACACTCTCAGTGCCAGAGTTGGGGGTAGTGGCAGGCCTTTGTTAGGGACTGTGCCAGGACCTGAGTTAAGAGTAGTGTCAAGTCCTTAGTTAGGGACAGTGTTAGTGCATGAGTTGAGAGTAATGTCAAGGCTTCAGTTAGGGACAACGTCAGTGCCTAGTTTGGGAGTAGTGTCAGGGCCTTAGTTAGGGCCAGTGTCAGTGCCTGAGTCAGGAGTAGAGTCAGGGCCTAAGTTAAGGACAGTGTCATTGCTTGAGATAGGAGTAGTGTCAGGGCCTTACTTAGGGACATTGTCAGGGCATGATTTAGGAGTTGTGTTAGGGCGTGAGCTATGAAGAGTGTCAGGGCCTTAGTTAGTGACAGTGTCAGTGCTGAGTTTGGAGTAGTATCAGGGCCTTAGTTAGAGACAGTTTCAGGGCCTGAGTTAGGTGTATGTCAGGGCCTTAGTTAGGGACAGTGTCAGTGCCTGATTTAGGAGTAGTGTCAGAGGCTTTGTTAGGGACAGTGTCAGGGCCTGAGTTAAAAGTAGTGTCACAGCTTTAGTTAGGACCAGTGTCAGGGCCTTAGTTAAGTCCAACATCAGCGCCTATGATAGGAATCAGATCAGGACTTGTGTTCCAGGTAATGTCAGGGCCTTATTTAAGAACAGTGTCAGGGCCTGAGTCCTGACTTACTCCTTACTCTCCTCACTAAGGACTTTGGACACTACTGCTAATTCAGGCCCTGATAATGTCCCTAACTAAGGCCCTGACACTTTCCTTTGCTAAGGCCCTGAACTTCTCCTAACTCAGGCCCTCATACTGTCCCTAACAATGGCCCTGACACTACACCTAACTGACGCCCCGTCATGATACCTAACAAAGGCTTTGTTGCTAGTCCAAACTAAAGCCCTAAAATTGGTCCTAAATAAGGCCTTGACACTAATCCTAACTCAGGCCCTAAAACTGTCCCTAACTAAGGCCCTGATAGTATGCCTAACTCAGGCCCTCATACGATTCCTAACAATGGCTCTGATGCTAGTCCAAACTAAGGCCCTGAAATTGGTCCTAAATTAGGCATTGACACTAATCCTAACTCAGGCCCTAGCACTGTCCCTAACTAGGTCTCAGACAGTACACCTAAATCAGACCCTGACACTGTCCCTAAGCAAGGCCCTGACACTACTCCTAACTCAGTCCCTTACACTGTACCTAACAAAGTCTCTGATGCTAGGCCTAACTCAGGCCCTGAAACCGTCTGTAACTAAGACCCTGCTGCCATCACTATCAAAAGTCCTGACATTATCCTGAGCTAATATCCTGACCTATGTCTTTCCAAGATCCTGAAACTGTCCCAAAGTAAGCCCTGACGCTATCCCTAAGTGAAGACCTGAGGCTGTCCCTAACTCAGGCCCTGAAGCTTTCCTGAACTGAAGCCTTGAAGCTGTGACTAATTCAGGCCCTGATCATGTACCTAACGAAGACCTTAATACTGATCCAGCAAAGACGCTGATGCTGCTCCAAAGTCATGCCCTGACAGTGTGCCCAGCTAAGAACCTGATGCTATGCCTCAATCAGGCCCTGTCGCTCTACCTAAGTCAGGCCCTGACACTGTCACTAACTAAGGCCCTGACTCTACTCCTAATTCAGTCCCGTACATTGTATCTAACAAAGGCTCTGATGCTAGTCGTAACTCAGGGCCTGACACTGTCTCTAACTAAGGGCTGCTGCCATCAACATCTAAAGTCCTGACATTATCCGGAGCTAATAACCTGACCCATGTCTTACCAAGGTCCTGAAACTGTCCCAAAGTAAGCCCTGACGCTGTCCCTAAGTGAGGCCCTGAAGCTTTCCCTACCTAACTCAGGCCTTGATGCTGTGACTAACTCAGACCCTGATCATGTCTTTAACTAAGACCCTAAGGCTGATCTAACAGAGGCCCTGATGCTGCTCCTAAGTCTTGCCCCGATAGTGTCCCCCACTAAGTGTCTGATGCTAGGCCTCACTCAGACCCTAACGCTCTCCCTAAGTCAGGCTCTGATGCTGTCCCTATCTGAAGCCCTAACACTGCTTCTGAATAAGGCCCTGAGAGTCTCCGTAACAAAGGTCTTCACACTATCCTTAGGTCATTTCCTGACACTATCCCTAGATGTTAAACTGACACGGTCACTAGCTAATGTCCTGCCTCTTATGCTAACTGAAGTCCTTAGGCTGTGCCTACCTCAGGCACTGAATTTAGTCCCAAGACCATGAAACTGTCCCGAACTAAGGGCTAGATGCTCGCCCTACATCCGGCCCTGACACTGTCCATAACTAAGGCCCTAACACTATTGCTAACTGAGGATCTGACACTGGACCTATCAGAGGCCCTCTATTCCTAACTAACGCCTTGAAACTTTCCCTAACGTAGGCGCTGCTACCATCAATATCTAAAGTCCTGACATTATCCTGAGCTAATAACCTGACCCATGTCTTACCAAGGTCCTGAAACTTTCCCAAAGTAAGCCCTGACGCTGTCCCTAAGTGACGCCTTGAGGCTATCCCTAACGGAGGCCCTGATAATAGCTTTAACGATGACCCTAATGCTGATCCTACAAAGGCCTTTATGCTGCTCCTAAGTCATGCCCTGATACTGTCCCTTACTCAGGCCCTAAAGATAGGCCTCACTTAGGCCCTGTTGCTGTACCTTAGTTAGGCTCTGATGCTGTCCGTACATCAAGCCCTGGCGCTGGTCCTGATTAAGGCGCTCACGCTGCTGCTAACTAAGGCCCTGATGCTCTCAATAACTAAGGTCTTCTCGTTATCCCTTGGTCATTTCCTTTCACTATCTCTGGCCTGGGACCTGACTCTGTCCCGAGATAATCTCCTGCATCTTATGCTAACTGAAACCCTAATGCTCTCCCTAACTAAGGCCCTGACTACTCCTAACTAAGGCCATGACACTGAATCTAACAAAGGCCCGGAATCTGTCCTTAATATAGGCCCTGCTGCCAGCAATAACTAAAATCCTGACACTGTCCTGAGCTAATATCCTGACTCATTTCTAACCAAGGTCCTGACACTGTCCCTAAGAAAACCCTGTCGCTGTCTTTAAGTGAAGACCTGAGGCTGTCTGTAACTCAGACCCCGAAGCTTTCCCTAACTGAGGCCTTGACGCTGTGACTAACTTGGGCTCCGGTCATGTCTTTAACTAAGAGCCTAAAGTTGATCCAACAAAGGCACTGATGCTGCTCTTAAATCATTCCCTGACAGTGTCCCCAGCTAAGGGCCTGACATTAGGCCTCACTCAGGCCCTGTCGCTCTTCCTAAGTCAGGCCCTGATGCTGTGCCTACCTGAAGCCCTAACGCTGCTTCTGAATAAGTCCCTGAGAGTCTCAGTAACAAAGGTCTTCACACTCTCCTTAGGTCATTTCCTGACACGATTCCAAGCCTTTACCCTAACCCTGTCCCGAGCTAATGTCCTACCTCTTATGCTAACTGAAGACCTTATGTTGTGCCTAATTCAGGCACTGAATTTAGTCCCAAGGCCGCTAGACTGTCCCTAACTCGGCTCGATGCCCTTATCGTCACAATGTTCCATGACCACTGTCATCACAATGCTCCACGCCCTTGTCATCACAATGCTCCATAACCCCTGTCATCACAATGCTCCATGACCTTTGTCATCGCAATGCTACATGCCATTGTCATCACAATGCTCCATGCCCTTAGCATCACAATGCTCCATGACCCCTTTCATCACAATGCTCCGTGACCCTTGTCTAAAATGCTACATGTCTGTGAAATCACAAAACTCCATGCCCCCTGTCATCACAAGTCTCCATGACTCTTGTCATCACAATGCTCCATGGCCTTTGTCATCACAATGCTCCATGATCCTTGTAATCAAAATGCTCCTTGACCCATCCTTCACAGTGTTACAGTACCCCTTTCTTCACAATGCTCCATGCCGCTGCTCACCACAATGCTCCATGACTTCTGTCATCACAATGCTCCATGTCTCTTGTCATTGAAATGCTCCATGGCCCCTGTCATCACAATGCTGCATGATGCTTATAATCTCAATGCTCCATGGTCCTCGTCATCACAAATCTCCACGCATTTGTCATCACAATGCTCCATGACCCCTGTCATCCCAATGCTCCATAGCACTTTTCATCACAATGTTCCATGACCACTTTTATCACAATGTTCCATGACCACTTTAATCACAATGCTCCATGACCACTTTCATCACCATGCCCCATGACCCCTGTAATCAAAATGCTCCATGGCCCTTGTCATCACAATGCTCCATGGCGCTTGTCATCACAATGATCCAGAGCCTTAGTGCTTGAGTTGGGAGTAGTATCATTGCCTCAGTTAGGGACACTGTCATTGCCTGAATTGGGAGTAGTGTCAGAGCCTTAGTTAGGGACAGCTCCAGGGCGAGTTGGGAGCAGTGCCAGTGCCTTAGTTAGGGACAGCACCAGTGCTTGCGTTGGGAGTAGTGTCAGGGCCATAGTTAGGGACAGTGTTAGTGGCTGAGATGGGAATAGTGTCAGGGCCTTAGTTACGGATGTTGTCAATGCCTAAGTTGGGATTTTTGTCAGGGTCTTTATTATGGACAGTGTCAGGGCCTGAGATAAGAGTAGTGTCAAGGCCTTAATTTGGAAGAGTGTCAGTGTCTCAGTTTGGAGTAGTGTCAGACCCTTAGTTAGGAACAGCGTCAGTGCCTGAGTTGGGAGTAGTGACATGGCCTAAGTTATGGACAGTGTCAGGGTCTGAGTTAGGAATAGTTTCAGGACCTTAGTTAGGGACAGTGTCAGTGACTGTGTTAGGAATAGTGTCAGGGCCTAAGTTAGGAGTAGTCTGAGACCAGTAGGTAGGAACAGTGTCAGGGCCTGAGTTGTGAGTAGTTTCAGGGCCTTAGTTAGAGAAAGTGTCAGTGCCGGAGTTGGGAGTAGTGTCAGGGCCTAGTTAGGGACAGTGTCAGTGCCTGAGTTGGAAGTAGTGTCAGGGCATTAGGGACAGTGTCAGTGGCTGTGATGGGAGTAGTGTCAGGGTCTTAGTTAGGGAGAGTGTCAGTGCCTGAGTTGGGAATAGTCTCAGGGTCTTTTCTGGGGACAGCATCAGGGCATGAGTTAAAAGTAGTGTCAAGGCCTTAGTTAGGGAGAGTGTCAGTGCCTGTGTTGGGAGTAGTATCAGGCCCTTCGTTAGGGACAGTGTCAGGGTCTGAGGTAGAAGTAGTCTCAGGGCCTTAGGTAGCGTATCAGTGCCTAAGTAAGTAGTAGTTTGAGGGAGGGCCTTAGTTAGGGACAATATCAATGCCTGTGTTGGGAGTAGTGTCAGAGACTTAGTTAGGGACAGCGTCAGTGTCTGAGTTGGGAGTAGTGTCAGAGCCTTAGTTAGGGACAGCGTCAGTGCCTGAGTTGGGAGTAGTGTCAGGGCCTTACTTAGGGACAGCGTCAGTGCCTGAGTAAGGATTAGTGTGATGGCCGTAGTTAGGGACACTCTCAGTGCCAGAGTTGGGGGTAGTGGCAGGCCTTTGTTAGGGACTATGCCAGGGCCTGAGTTAAGAGTAGTGTCAAGTCCTTAGTTAGGGACAGTGTTAGTGCCTGAGTTGAGAGTAATGTCAAGGCGTTAGTTAGAGACAATGTCAGTGCCTAGTTTGACAGTAGTGTCAGGGCCTTAGTTAGGGACAGTGTCAGTGCCTGAGTTGGGAGTACTGTCAGGGCGTAGTTCGGGACAGTCTCAGTGCCTATGTTAGGATTAGTGTCAGGGCCTTTGTTAGGAACAATGTCAGTGCCTGAGTTGGGAGTTGTGTCAGGACATTAGTAAGGGAGAGTGTCAGTGCCTGAGTTAGGAGAAGTGTCAGGCCTGTAGTTAGGGATAGTGTCAGTGCCTGAGTTGGAGGTAGTGTCAGGGCCTTAGGGACAGTGTCAGTGGCTGAGATGGGAGTAGTGTCACGGTCTTAGTTAGGGAGAGTGACAGCGCCTGAGTTGGGAATAGTGTCAGGGTCTTTGTTAGGGACAGTGTCAGGGTATTAGTTAAGAGTAGTGTCAAGGCCTTGTTAGGGAGAGTGTCAGTGTCTGAGTTGGTAGTAGTGTCAGACCCTTAGTTAGGGACAGCGTCAGTGTCTGAGTTAGGAACAGTGCCAGAGCCTAAGTTACGGACAGTGCCAGGGCTTGAGTTAGGACTAGTCTGAGACTGGTAGTTAGTAACAGTGTAAGGGCCTGAGTTGTGAGTCGTTTCAGGGCCTTAGTTAGCGAAAGTGTCAATGCCGGAATTGGGAGTAATGTCAGGACTTACTTAGGGAGAGTGTAAGTGCCTGAGGTGGAAGTAGTATCAGGGCCTTAGTTAAGGACAGTGTCAGTGCCTGAGTTCGGAGTACTGTCAGGGCATATTTAGGGACAGTCTCAGTGCCTATTTTGGGAGTAGTGTCACGGCCTTAGTTAGTGACATTGTCAGTGCCTGAGTAAGGAGTAGTGTCCGGGCCTTCGTTAGGGACAGTGTCAGTTGCTTAGTTAGGAGTAGTGTCAGGGCCTAAGTTAGGGCCAGTGTCAGTGCCTGAGTCAGGAGTAGAGTCAGGGCCTAAGTTAGGGACAGTGTCATTGCTTGAGATAGGAGTAGTGTCAGGGCCTTAGTTAGGAGTAGCATCAGTGCCTTCGTTAGGTATTGTATCAGCGCCTCAGTTAGGAATAGTTTCAGGGCCTTACTTAGGGACAGTGTTAGTGCCTGAGTTAGGAGTTGTGTCGGCCTCAGTTAGGGGCCTTTTCAGGGCTTGAATTAGGAGTAATGTCAGGGCCTTCCTTAAGTATTGTGTCAGCGCCTGAGTTAGGAATAGTGTCAGGGACTTACTTAGGGACATTGTCAGGGCATGATTTAGGAGTTGTGTTAGGGCGTGAGCTATGAAGAGTGTCAGGGCCTTAGTTAGTGACAGTGCCAGTGCTGAGTTTGGAGTAGTATCAGGGCCTTAGTTAGAGACAGTGTCAGGGCCTGAGTTAGGTTTATGTCAGGGCCTTAGTTAGGGACAGTGTCAGTGCCTGATTTAGGAGTAGTGTCAGAGGCTTCGTTAGGGACAGTGTCAGGGCCTGAGTTAAGAGTAGTGTCACAGCTTTAGTTAGGACCAGTGTCAGGGCCTTAGTTAAGTCCAACATCAGCGCCTATGATAGGAATCAGATCAGGACTTGTGTTCCAGGTAATGTCAGGGCCTTATTTAAGAACAGTGTCAGGGCCTGAGTCCTGACTTACTCCTTACTCTCCTCACTAAGGACTTTGGACACTACTGCTAATTCAGGCCCTGATAATGTCCCTAACTAAGGCCCTGACACTTTCCCTGGCTAAGGCCCTGAACTTCTCCTAAGTCAGGCCCTGATACTGTCCCTAACAATGGCCCTGACACTACACCTAACTGAGGCCCCGACATGATACCTAACAAAGGCTTTGTTGCTAGTCCAAACTAAAGCCCTAAAATTGGTCCTAAATAAGGCCTTGACACTAATCCTAACTCAGGCCCTAAAACTGTCCCTAACTAAGGCCCTGATAGTATGCCTAACTCAGGCCCTCATACGATTCCTAACAATGGCTCTGATGCTGGTCCAAACTAAGGCCCTGAAATTGGTCCTAAATAAGGCCTTGACACTAATCCTAACTCAGGCCCTAGCACTGTCCCTAACTAGGTCTCAGACAGTACACCTAAATCAGACCCTGACACTGTCCCTAAGCAAGGCCCTGACACTACTCCTAACTCAGTCCCTTACACTGTACCTAACAAAGTCTCTGACGCTAGGCCTCACTCAGGCCCTGTCGCTGTCCCTAAGTCAGGCCCTGATGCTGTGCCTACCTGAAGCCCTAACACTGCTTCTGAATAAGTCCCTGAGAGTCTCCGTAACAGAGGTCTTCACACTATCCTTAGGTCATTTCCTGACACGATTCCAAGCCTTTACCCTAAACCTGTCCCGAGGTAATGTCCTACCTCTTATGCTAACTAAAGACCTTATGCTGTGCCTAATTTAGGCACTGAATTTAGTCCCAAGGCCGCTAGACTGTCCCTAACTCGGCTCGATGGCCTTATCGTCACAATGTTCCATGACCACTGTCATCACAATGCTCCACGCCCTTGTCATCACAATGCTCCATAACCCGTGTCATCACAATGCCCCATGACGCCTGCCATCACAATTCTCCAAGGCCTCTCTTACCAAAAAGTTCTATGATCCCTGTCAGCACAATGTTCCATGACACTTTTCATCACAATGCTCCATGACCCCAGTCATCACAATGTTCTCTGCCCATATCATCACAATGCTCCTTGTCACCTTGAATCACAATGCTCCATGCCCTTTCATCACAATGCTCCAGAATTCTTGTCATCACAATGTTCCTTGACCGTGTCATCACAAAGCTCCTTAACCCTTGTAATCACAAAGCTCCATGTCCCCTGATATCACAATGATCCATGATTCCTTTCCTCACAGTGCTCCAGTAACCTTTTCATCACAATGCTCCATACCATTGTCAGCACAATGCTCCTTGGACCCTGTCATCAAAATGCTCCATCCCCTTTTCATCACAATGCTCCTGATATCCTATCATTACAATGCTCCATGCCCGTGTCAACACAATGCCCCATGAACCCTGTCATCAAAATGCTTTATGAACCTTGTTATCGGAATGTTCCATGACCCCTGTCAACAAAATGATCCATGACCGTTGTCCTCACAATGCTGCATGATACCTTTCATCCCAATTCTCTGTGACCGCTGTCATCACAATGCTCCAGGACAATTTTCATCACAATGCTCCATGCCCCCTGTCATCACAGTGCCCCATAACCCCTGTAATCACAATGCTCCATGACCCTGTCATCACAATGCTACATGACCCCTGTCATCACATTGTTCCATTGCCTATGAATTCACAATGCTCCATGGACCCTGTAATCACACTGCTCCATGTTCCCTTTCAACACAATGCTCCATGAACCCTGTCATCACAACGTTCCATGAAAGTTGTCATCAAAATGCTCCATGACCTCGGTCACCAAAAGGTTCCCTGCCCTTGTCATCACAATGCTCCATGACCCTTGTAATCACAATGGTAAATGGCCTTGTCATCACAATGGTCCATGGCCTCTGTCATCACCATGCTCCATGGTCTTTCTCATTACAATGCTCTATGACCCCTGTCATCACAATGCTTGATGACCATTGTCATCACAATGCTCCAACGCCCCTGTCATCACAATGCCTCATGGTCTTTGTAATCACAATGCTCAATGACCCCTGTCATCACAATGCTCCATGCCCTTGTCATCACAATGCTCCAGAACACTTGTCATCATAATACTCCATTCCCGTGTCATCCCATTGCTCAATGACACTTGTCATCAAAATGTTCCTTGGCCTTTGTCATCACAGTGCTCCACGATACCTTTAATCAAAATTCTACATGACCACTGTCATCAGAATGCAAGATGACCAATGTCATCACAATGCCCCATGACACGTGTCATCACAATTCGCCTTGGCCCTTGTCATCTCAATGCTGTATGAACCGTGTCATCACTAGGTTCCAGGACACTTGTCATCACAGTGATCCATGACCACTTTCATCACAATGCTCCATGAACTCTGTTATCTCAATGCTCCATGGCCTTTGTATTCACAATGCTCCGTTGTCCCGATAATCGCGTTGCTCCATGAACACTTTCATCACAATGCTCCTTGACCACTGTCACCATAATGCCCCATGACGTCTCTCATCACTGTGCTCCAAGGCCACTTTCATCAAAATGCTCCATGATCTGTGTCAGCACAATATTGCATGACACTTGTCATCACAATGCTCCATGATCCCTGGAATCACAATGATCCCTGCCAATGTCATCACAATGCTCCATGTCTCCTGTAATCACAATGCTCCATGCCCTTGTCATCACAATGCTCCAGGTGTGTTGTCATCACCATGCTTCATGCCCGTGTCATCACAATGCTCCATGAATCTTGTTTTCACAATGCTCCATGGACCATGTCTTCACAATGCTCCATGACCCCTGTCATCACAATGCTCTATGGGCTTTGTAATCACAATGCTCCGTGACCCCTGTCAACACAATGCCTGATGACCCCTGTCATCAAAATGCTAAATGGCACTTGTCATCACAATGCTCTATGACGCCTGTCATCACTCTTCTCCATGTCACTTGTTATCACAATGCTCCATGACCCCTGTAATCACATTACTCCATGACCCCATTCATCACAATGCCCAAGGCCACATCTCATCACAATTCTCCATGGCATTTGTCATCACGATGCTCCATGACACCTGTCATCACAATGCTCCATGACACTTGTCATCACAATGCTCGATGGCCCTTGTCATCACAATGTTCCTTGGTGCTTTTCATCGCAATGCTCCATGACAACTTTCATCAAAATACTCCAAGATTTGTTTCATCACAATGCTCCATGGCCCTCGTCATTACAAATCCACATGATCCCTTTCATCACATTTCTCCATGGCAACTTACATAAAAAAGCTCCATGCCCCTGTCATCACAATGCCCAATGATACCTGTTTTTACAATGATCCATGACCCTTGTCATCACAAGGCTCCATGTCCCTTGTATTCACAATGCTCCATGGCCCTTGTCATCACAATGCTCCATAGCGCTTTTCATCGCAATGCTCCATGACCGCTTTCAGCACAATGCCCCATGACCCCTGTCATCACTATGCTCCATGGCCCTTGTCATCACAATGCTCCATGAAACATTTCCTCACAATGCTCCAGTACGCCTTTCATCCAAATTCCCCATGGCCACTGTCATCACAATTCTCCATGACTGCTGTCATCGTAATGGTCCATGACACGTTTCATCTCAATGCTCCATGACACCTGTCATCACAATGCTCCATGGCCTTTGTCATCACAATGCTCCATGGACCCTGTAATCACAGTGCTCCATGACCCGTTTCATCTCAATGCTCCATGACCTCACTCACCACAATGCCCCATGACCCCTGTAATCACAATGCTCCATGCCCTTGTCATCACAAGGCTCCAGAACTCTTGTCATTATAATGCTCCATGTCCGTTTCTTCACCATGCTCCATGACACTTGTCATCACAATGCTCCATGGCCCCTCTCATTACTGTTCTCCATAATAACTTTAATCACATTTCTAGATGACCACTGCCATCACAATGCCCCATGACATTGTCATCACAATTCGCCATGACCATTGTTATCACAATGCTCCATGAACCATGTCATCACAGGGTCCCAGGACACTTGTCATCACAAGGATCCATTACCATTTTCATCACAATGCTCCATGACCACTGTCATCTCAATGCTCCATGGCCTCCATGGGTACTATCACCATGGGCACTGTCACCATGCGTACTGTCACCATGGGTACTGTCACCATGGGCACTTTCAACATGGGCACTGTCACCATGCGAACTCTCACCATGAGCACTATCACCATGAGCACTATCACCAAGGGCACTGTCACCATGAGCACTGTCATCATGGGCACTGTCACCATAGGAACTGTCACAATGAGCACTGTCACTGTGGGCACTATCACCGTGAGCCCTATCAAAATGGGCACTGTCACCATAGGCACTGTCACCATGAGCACAAACATCATGGGCAGTGCTACCATGAGGAATTTCACCATCGGAACTCCAACCATGTACACCGCCATCATGAGCAGAGTCACCATGGGCAGTGCCACCATGAGCACTATCACCATGGGCACTTTCAACATGGGCACGTTCACCATGCGAACTATCACCATGAGTACTATCACCATGAGTAGTATTACCATGAGCACTATCACCAAGGGCACTGTCAACGTGAGCACTATCACCGTGAGCACTATCACCATGAGTACTGTCACCATGAGCATAGTCACCATGGGCACTGTCACAATGAGCACTGTAACCATGGGAACTTTCACCCTGAGCACTATCACCATGAGCACTATTAACATGGGCAGGGTCACCGTGAGCAATATCACCATGGGCACTGTCACCATGAGCATTATTAACATGGGTACTATCACCAAGGGCAGTGTCACCATGAGCACTGTCATCATGGGCACTGTAACCATGGGAACAGTCACCATTAGAACTGTCACTGTGGGCATTATCAACGTGAGCACTATCACAATGGGCACTGTTACCATAGGCACTGTCACCGTGGACACTGTCACCATGAACACTATCATCATGGGCATTGCCTCCATAAGGAATTTCACCATGAGAACTCCAACCATGTATACCACCTGCATGAGCATAGTCACCATGGGCAGTGTTACCATGAGCACTGCCACCATGGGCACTTTCAACATGGGCACAGTCACCATGCGAACTATCACCCTGAGGACTATCACCATGAGCAATATTACCATGAACACTATCACCAAGGGCACTGTCAACGTGAGCACTATCACCGGAAGCACTATCACCGTGAGCACTGTCACTGTGGGCACTGTCACCGTGTGCACTGTCACCATGGACAATTTCTACATGGCCACTGTCACCATGGGCACTGTCACCATGGACACTGTCATCATGAGCTCTGTTACCAAGGGAAATGTCACCACGAGCACTGTCATCTTGGGAACTGCCACCATGGACACTGCCACCATGAGCACTGTGACCATTGGCAGTGCCACCATGAGCACTATCACCATGAGCACTATCACCAAGGGCACTGTCACCGTGAGCACTATCACCGTGAGCACTATCACCATGAGCACTGTCACCATGAGCACTGTCACTGTGGGCACTGTCACCATGGGCACTGTCACCGTGGGCACTGTAACCATGGAAACTGTCACCATGAGCACAATCACCATGAGCACAATCACCATGGGCAGTGTCACCGTTAGAAATATCACCATGGGCACTGTCACATTGAGCACTATTACCATGGGTACTATCACCAAGGGCACTCTCACCGTGACACTGTTACCATGAGCACTGTCACCGTGGGTACTGTAAACATGAGCACTGTCATCATGGGCACTGTCGGCATGGGAACTCTCACCATGAGCACTGTCACCATGGGAAATGTCACCATGGGCACTATCACTATGGGCACTGTCACCATGGGCAGTGTCACTATGAGCAGTGACACCATGGGCACTGTCACCATGGGAAATGTCACGATGAGCATTATCACCGTGAGCACTATCACCATGGGCAGTGTCACCGTGAGGAATATCAACATGGGCAGCATCATCATCAGCACTATTACCATGGGCACTATCACGTTGAGCACTATCACCGTGAGCACTGTCACCGTGGGCACTGTCACCATGGGCACTGTCAACATGAGCACAGTCAGCATAGGAACTCTCACCATGAGCACTGTCACCAGGGGAAATGTCACCATGGGCACTGTAACCATGAACACTATCATCATGGGCAGTGCCACCATGAGGAATTTCACCATGGGAACTCCAACCATATACACCGCCAGCTTTAGCACAGTCACCATGGGCTGTGTCACCATGAGCACTGTCACCATGGGCAGTGTCACCATGCGTAATGTAACCATGAGTACTGTCACCGTGGGCAATATCACCATGAGCACTGTCACTGTGGGCACTGTCACCATGGTAACTGTCACCATGAGCACTATCACCGTGAGCACTATAAGCATGGGTAGTGTCACCGTGAGTAATATCACCATAAACACTGTCACCGTGGGCACTTTCACCGTGTACACTGTCAATGTGAGCACTGTCACCATGGGGAATATCACCATGGGCACTATCAACGTGAGCACTATTAACATGGGTACTATCACCAAGGGCACTGTTACCGTGAGCAGTGTCACCATGAGCACTGTCACTGTGGGCACTGTCACCATGAGCACTGTCATCATGGGCAATGTCACCATGGACACTGTCACCATTAGAACTGTCACTCTGGGTACTATCACCGTGAGCACTCTCACAATGGGCACTGTCACCATAGGCACTGTAAACATGGACAGTGTCACCATGAGCACTATTGTCATGGGCAGAACTCCCATAAGGAATTTCACCATGGGAACTCCAACCATGTACACCGCCAGCATGAGCACAGTCACCATGGGCAGTGTCAACATGAGCACTATCACCATGGGCACTTTCAACATGGGCACTGTCACCATGGGAACTCTCACCATGAGCACTGTCACCATGGGAAATGTCACCATGGGCACTGTCACCATTTGCACTGTCACCATGGACACTGTCACCATGAACACTATCATCTTGGGCAGTGCCACCATGAGGAATTTGAACATGGGAAAACCAACTCTATACACCGCCAGCATGAGCACAGTCACCGTGGGCATTATCACCATGAGCACTGTCACCATGGGCACTGTCACCATGGGCACTGTCACCATGGGTACTGTCACCATGGGCACTTTCAAAGTGGGCACTGTCACCATGCAAACTGTCACCATGAGCACTATGACCATGAGCACTATCACCAAGGGCACTGTCACCGTGAGCACTCTCACCATGAGCACTGTCACAGTGGGAACTGTCACCATGAGCACTAGCACAATGGGCACTGTCACCATAGGCACTGTCACCATGGACACTGTCACCATGAGCACTATCATCATGGGCAGTGCTACCATGAAGAATTTCACCATCGGAATTCCAACCAGGTACAGAGCCAGCATGAGCACATTCACCATGGGCATTATCACCATGAGCACTGTCACCATGGGCACTGTAACCTTGGGAACCGTCACCATGAGCACTATCACCATGGGCAGTGTCACCGTGAGCAATATCACCATGGGCACTGTCACCGTGAGCACTATTAACAAGGATACTATCACCAAGGTCACTGTCACCGTGAGCACTGTCACTGTGAGCACTGTCACCATGAGCACTGTCACCGTGGGCACTGTCACCATGAGCACTGTCATCATGGGAACTGTCACCATGGGGACTGTCACCATTAGCACTGTCACTGTGGGCACTATCACCGTGAGCACAATCACAATGGGCACTGTCACCATACGCACTGTCACCATGGACAATGTCACCATGAACACTATCATCATGGGCAGTGCCACCATAAGGAATTTCACCATGGGAAGTCCAACCATGTACACCCCCAGCATGAGCACAGTCACCATGGGCAGTGTCACCATGAGCACTGCCACCATGGGCACTTTCGACATGGGCACTGTCACCATGCGAACTATCACCATGAGCAATTTCACCATGAGCAGTATTACCATGTGCACTATCACCAAGGGCACTGTCAATGTGAGCACTGTCACCGTGAGGACTATCACCATGAGCACTGTCACCATGAGCATTTTCACCATGTGCACTGTCACCAGTAGCACTGTCACCATGGGCACTGTAACCATGGGAACTGTCACCATGAGCACTATCACCGTGAGCACTATCACCATAGGAAGTGTCACCATGAACAGTATCACCATGAGCACTGTCACCATGAGAAATGTCACTATCGGCAGTGTCACCATGGGCACTCTCACCATGGGCAGTGTCACCATGTGCACTATTACCATGAGCACTATCACCGTGAGCACTATCACCATAGGCAGTGTCAACCGTGAGCAATATCACCATGGGCACTGTCACCGTGACCCCTATTACCATGGGTACTATCACCAAGGGCATTGTCACCGTGAGCACTGTCACCATGGGCACTGTCACCATGAGCACTGTCATCATGGGCACTGTCCCCATGGGGACTGTCACCATTAGCACTGTCTCTATGGACACTATCACCGTGAGCACTATCACAATGGGCACTGGCAGCATAGGCACTGTCAACATGGACACTCTCACCATGAAAACTATCATCATGGGCAGTGCCACCATAAGGAATTTCACCATGGGAACTCCAACTATGTACACCAGCAGCATGAGCACAGTCACAATGGGCAGTGTCAACATGATCACTGCCACAATGGGCACTTTCAACATGGGCAGTCTCACCATGCGAACCGTCACCATGAGCACTATCACCATCAGCCGTATTACCATGAGCATTATCACCAAGGGAACTGTCAGCGGGAGCACTGTCACCATGAGCACTATTACTGTGAGCACTGTCACCATGAGAATTGTCACCATGGACACTGTCACCATGAGCACTGTCACCTTGGGTATTGTCAACATGAGGATTGTCACCATGGGAACTCTCACCATGCGCACTGTCAAGATGGGAAATGTCACCATGGGCACTGTCACCTTGGGCACTGTCACCATGAGCACTATCATCATGGGCATTGCCACCATAAGGAATTTCACCATGGGAACTCCAACCATGTACACCACCAGCATGAGCACAGTCACCATGGGCAGTGCCAACATGAGCACTGTCACCATGGGCACTTTTAACATGGGCCCTGTCGCCATGCGAACTGTCACCATGAGCCGTATGTCTGTGAGCACTGTCACCATGATCACAGTCACCGCGGGCACTGTCACCATGAGCACTGTCACCATGGGCACTGTAACCATGGGAACTGTCACCCTGAGCACTATCACCGTGAGCACTATCACCATGGGCAGTGTCACCGTGAGCAATATCACCATGGGCACTGTCACCGTGACCTCTATTACCATGTGTAATATCACCAAGGTTACTGTCACCGTGAGCACTGTCACCATGAGCAATGTCACCGTGAGCACTGTCACCATGAGCACTGTCATCATGGGCTCTGTCACCATGGGAACTGTCACCATTAGAACTGTCACTGAGGGCACTATCACCATGAGCACTATCACAATGGGCACTGTCACCATAGGCACTGTCACCATGGACATTGTCACGATGAACACTATCATCATGGGCAGTGCCACCATAAGGAATTTCACCATGAGAACTCCAAACATGTACACCGCCAGCAAGAGCACAGTCACCATGGGCAGTGTCACCATGAGCACTGCCTTCATGGAGACTTTCAACATGGGCACTGTCACCATGCGGACTATCACCATGAGCATTATCACCATGAGCACTATCACCAAGGTAACTGTCACCATGAACACTATCACCATGAGCACTATCACCATGGGCACTGTAACCGTGAGCAATATTAACATGGGTACTATCACCAAAGGCACTGTCAAGGTGAGCACTGTCACCATGGACACTGTCACCATGGGCACACTCACCATGGTCACTGTCACCATGGGCACTGTTAACATGAGCACTGTCACCATGGGAAATGTCACTATGAGCAGTGTCACCATGGGCACTGTCACCATGGGCAGTGTAACCATGTGCACTATTACCATGAGCACTATCACCAAGAGCACTATCACCAAGGGCACTGTCACCATGAGCACTTTCACCGTGAGCACTATCACAGTGGGAACTTTTACCATGAGCACTATCATCATGGGCACTGTCACCATAGGAACTGTCACAATGAGCACTGTCACTTTGGGCACTATCACCGTGAGCACTATCATCATGGGCAGTGCTACCATGAGGAATTTCATCATCGGAACTCCAACCATGTACACCGCCAGCATGAGCACAGTCACCATGGGCAGTGCCACCATGAGCAGTGTCACCATGGGCACTTTCAACATGGGCTCTGTCACCATGCGAACTGTAACCTTGAGCACTATCACCGTGAGCACTGTCACCATGAGCATAGTCACCGTGAGCACTGTCAGCATGAGCACTGTCACCATGGGCACTGTAACCATGGGAACTGTCACCATGAGCACTATCACCTTGAGCACTATCACCATGGGCGGTGTCACCATGAGCAATATCACCATGGGCAATGTCACCATGAGCACTTTTACCATGGGTACTATCACCAAGGGCACTGTCACCATGAGCACTGTCACCATGAGCACTGTCACCGTGGGCACTGTCACCATAAGCACTGTCATCATGGGCACTGTCACCATTGGAACTGTCACCATTAGAACTGTCCCTGTGGGCCCTATCACCGTGAGCACTATCACAATGGGAACTGTCACCATAGGCAATGTCACCATGGACATTGTCACCATGAGCACTATCATTATGGGCAGTGCCACCGTGAGGAATTTCACCATGGGATCTCCAAGCATGTACACAGCCAGCATGAGCATAGTCACCATGGGCAGTGACACCATGAGCAGTGTCACCATGGGCACTTTCAACATGGCCACTGTCACCATGGGCACTGTCTCCATAGACACTGTCATCATGAGCTCTCTTACCATGGGAAATGTCACCATGAGCACTGTCATCTTGGGAACTGCCACCATGGACACTGCCACCATGAGCACTGTAACCATTGGCACTGCCACAGTGAGCACTGTCACCATGGGAACTGTCACCGTGAGCACTATTACCATGAGTACTATCATCAAGGGCACTGTCACCATGAGCACTGTCACTATGAGCATTGTCAGAATGGGCATTGTCACCATGAGCACTGTCATCATGGGCAGTGTCACCGTGAGCAATATCACCATGGGCACTGTAACCATGGGAATGTCACCGTGAGCACTATCACCATGGGCAGCGTCACCGTGAGCAATATCACCATGGGCCACGTCACCGTGACCACTATTACCATGGGGACTATCACCAAGGGCACTGTCACCGTGAGCACTCTCACCATGAGAAATGTCACCGTGGGCACTGTCACCATGAGCACGGTCATCATGGGCACTGTCACCATGGAATTGTCACCATTAGAACTGTCACTGAGGGCACTATCACCGAGAGCACTATCACAATGGACACTGTCACCACAGGCATTGTCACCATGGACACTGTCACCATGAACACTATCATCATGGGCAGTGCCACCATGAGGAATTTCACCATGGGAACTCCAACCATGTACACCGCCAGCTTTAGCACAGTCACCATGGTTTGTGTGACCATGAGCACTGTAACCATGGGCACTGTCACCATGCGAACTCTCACCATGAGCACTGTCACCGTGGGCAATGTCACCGTGAGCACTATCACCGTGGGCACTGTCACCTTGGGAACTGTCACCATGTGCACTATCACTGTGAGCACTATAACCATGGGCCGTGTCACCATGAGCAATATTTCCATTAACACTATCACCGTGAGCACTGTCACTGTGGGCACTGTCACCGTGTGCACTATCAAAATGAGCACTGTCACCATGGGAATATCACCTTGGGCACTGTCACCATGGGCAGTTTCACCATGAGCATTGTTACCATGGGCACTCTCACGATGTACACTGTCACCATGAGCACTATTATCATGGGTAGTGCCACCATGAGGAATTTCACCATGGGAACTCCAACCTTGTTCAACGCCAGCATGAGCACAGTCACCATGGGCAGTGTCACCATAAACACTGTCACCATGGGCAATTTCAACATGGCCACTCTCACCATGGGCACTGTCACCATGGACACTGTCATCCTGAGTTCTGTTACCATGGGAAATGTCACCATGAGCACTGTCATCTTGGGAACTGCCACCATGGACACTGCCACCATGAGCACTGTAACCATTGGCACTGCCACAGTGAGCACTGTCACCATGAGCACTGTCACCATCGAAACTGTCACCATGTGCACTGTCACCATGGGAACTCTCACCATGAGCACTGTCACCATGGGAAATGTCACTTTGGTCAGTGTCACCATGGGCACTGTCACCATGGGCAGCATAAACATGAGCATTATTACCATGAGCACTATCACCATGAGCACTATCACCAAGGGCAGTGTCACCATGAGCACTATCACCGTGAGCACTATCACCATGGGAAGTGTCACCTTGAGCAACATCAACATGGGCACGGTCACCATGAGCACTATTAAAATTGGCACTATCACCATGGGCACTATCAACGTGAGCAGTGTAAGTGTGGGCATTCTCACCGTGTGCACTGTCACCAATAGCACTGTCACCATGAGCACTATCACCTTGGGAACTGTCACCATGGGAACGGTCACAATGGGCAATGTCAACATTAGCACTGTCACCATGGCAATTCTCACAATGAGCACTGTCACCATGGGCACTGTCACCATGGGCACAGTCACCATGGGTACTGTCACCATGGGCACTTTCAAAGTGGGCACTGTCACCATGCGAACTGTCACCATGAGCACTGTCATCATGAACTCTGTTACCATGGGAAATATCACCATGAGCACTGTCATCTTGGAAACCGCCACCATGGACACTGCCACCATGAACAATGTTACCATTGGCACTGCCACAGTGAGCACGGTCACCGTGAGCACTGTCACCATGGGAACTGTCACCATGTGCACTGTCACCATGGGAACTCTCACCATGAGCACTGTCACCGTAAGAAATGTCACTATCGGGAGTGTTACCATGGGCTATGTCACCATGGGCAGTGTCACCATGAACACTATTACCATGAACACTATCACCATGAGCACTATCACCAAGGGCAGTGTCACCCTGAGCGCTATCACCGTGAGCACTATCACCATGGGCAGTGTCACCATGAGCAATATCAACATGGGCACTGTCACGGTGAGCACTATTACAATGGTCACTATCGCCATGAGCACTATCACCGTGAGCATTGTCACTGTGGGCATTGTCACCGTGTGCACGGTCACCATGAGCACTGTCACCATGAGCACTATCACCATGGGAACTGTCACCATCGGAAGGGTCACCAAGGGCAATGTCAACCAGAGCACTCTCAACATGAGAACTCTCACCATGAGCACTGTCACCATGGGAAATGTCACCATGGACACTGTCACCATGAACACTATCATCATGGGTAGTGCCACCATAAGGAATTTCACCATGGGAACTCCAACCATGTATAACGCCAGCATGAGCACATTCACCATGGGCAGTGTCACAATGAGCACTGCCACCATGGGCACTTTCATCATGGGCACTGTCACCATGCGAACCGTCACCGTGAGCACTATTACCATGAGCACTATCACCAAGGGCACTGTCAGCGTGAGCACTATCACCGTGAGCACTATCATCGTGAGCACTGTCACCATGAGAAATTTCACAGTGGGCACTGTCACGATGAGCACTGTCACCAAGGGCATTGTCAATATAAGCATTGTCATCATGGGAACTCTCACCATGAGCACTATCACCATGGGAAATGTCACCATGGGCACTGTCACCATAGGCATTGTCACCATGGACACTCTCACCATGAGCACTATCATCATGGGCATTGCCACCATAAGGAATTTCACCATGGGAACTCCAACCATGTACACCGCCAGCATGAGCACATTCACCATGGGCCGTGTCACCATGAGCACTGTCACCATGGGCACTATCACCATGGGAAGTGTCACCACCGGAACGGTCACCATGGACACTGTTAAGGTTAGCACTGTCACCATGGAAACTCTCAGCATGAGCATTGTCATCGTGGGCACTGTCAACATGAGCAATGTCACCTTGGACACCATCACCATGGGCACTGTCACCATGGGCACTCTCACCATAGGCACTGTCACCATGGACACTGTCACCATGGGCACTGTCACCATGGGCACTTTCAACATGGGCACTCTCACCATAGGCACTGTCACTGTGGACACTGTCACCATGGGCACTTTCACCATGAGCACTATCATCATGGGCAGTGCCACCATAAGGAATTTCACCATTGTAACACCAACCATGTACACCGCCAGCATGAGCACAGTCAACATGGGGACTGTCACCATGAGCACTATCACCGTGAACACTATCACCATGAGCACTGTCACCATGAGCACTATCACCATGGGCAGTGTCACTGTGAACACTATTACCATGGATACTATCACGAAGGGCACTGTCACCGTGACCACTATCACAATGGGCACTCTCACCATAGGCACTGTCACCATGGACACTGTCACCATCAACACTATCATCATGGGCAGTGCCACCATGAGGAATTTCACCATGGGAACTCCAACCATGTACATCGGCAGCTTTAGCACAGTCACCATGGGCTGTGTCACCATGTGCACTGTCACCATGGGCAGTGTCACCAAGCGAACTGTCACCATGAGCACTGTCACCGTGGGCAATGTCACCATGAGCACAGTCACTGCGGGCACTGTCACCATGGGAACTGTCACCATGAGCACTATCAACGTGAGGACTATAACCATGGGCCCTGTGACCGTGAGCAATATCACCATGAACACTGTCACCATGGGAAATGTCACCGTGGGCAATGTCACCGTGTGCACTGTCAACATGAGCACTGTCACCATGGGAAATGTCACCATGGGCACTGTCACCATGGGCAGGGTCATCATGAGCACTGTCACCATGGGCACTCTCATGATGGACACTGTCACCATGAGCACTATCATCATGGGCAGGGCAACCATGAGGAATTTCACCATGGGAACTCCAGCCATGTATACCGCCAGCTTGAGCACTGTCACCATGGGCACTTTCAACATGGCCACTGTCACCATGTACACTGTCACCATGGACACTGTCATCATGAGCTCTGTTTCCATGGGAAATGTCACCATGAGCACTGTCATCTTGGGAACTGCCACCATGGACACTGCCACCATGAGCACTGTAACCATTGGCTCTGCCACAGTGAGCATTGTCACCGTGAGCACTGTCACCATGGGAACTCTCACCATGAGCACTGTCACCATGGGAAATGTCATTATGGGTAGTGTCACCATGGGCACTGTCACCGTGAGCACTGTCTCCATGAGCACTATTACCATGAACACTATCACCATGAGCACTATCACCAAGGGCATTGTCACCATGAGCACTATCACCGTGAGCACTATCACCATGGGCAGTGTTACCTTGAGCAATATCAGCATGGGCAATGTCACGGTGAGCACTATTACAATGGGCACTTTCACCTTGAGCACTATCACCGTGAGCACTGTCATCGTGGGCATTGTCACCATTTGCACTGTCCCCATGAGCACTGTCACCATGAGCAGTATCACCATGGGTACTGTCACCATGGGAACGGTCACCATGGGCAATGTCAACATGAGCACTATCACCATGCGAACTGTCACCATGAGCACTATCACTAAGGGCACTGTCACCATGAGCCCTGTCACCATGAGCACTGTCACAGTGGGAACCTTCACCATGAGCACTCTCACCATGGGTACTGTCACCATCGGCAATTTCAACATGGGCACTGCCACCATGCGAACTGTCACCATGAGCACTATCACCATGAGCACTATCACCAAGGGCACTGTCACCGTGAGCACTGTCACATTGAGCACTGTCACAGTGGGCACTGTCACTATGAGCACTATCACAATGGGCACTCTCACCATAGACACTGTCACCATGGACACTGTCACCATGGGCACTGTCACCATGAGCACTGTCACCATTGGAACTGTCACCATGAGCACTGCCACCATGGGAAATGTCACTGTGGGCAGTGTCACCATGGGCACTGTCACCATGGGCAGTGTCACCATGAGCACTATTACCATGAGCACCATCACCATGAGCACTATTCTATGGGCACTGTCACATTGAGAACTATTACCATGGATACTATCACCAAAGGCACTGTCATCGTGAGCACTATCACCATGAGCACTGTCACTGTGGGCATTGCCACCATGAGCACTGTCATCATGGCCACTGTCACCATGCGAACTGCCACCCTGAGCAATATCACAGTGGGCACTGTCACCATGAGCACTGTCACCATAGGCACTGTACCCATGGTAACTGTCACCATTGGCACTATCAAGGTGAGCACTATCACCATGGGAACTGTCACCATGGGAAAGGTCACCATGCGTACTGTAACCATTGGCACTGCCACAGTGAGAACTGTCACAGTGAGCACTATCACCATGGGCACTGTCACCATGTGCACTGTCACCATGGGAACTCTCACCATGAGCACTGTCACCATGGGAAATGTCACTATGGGCAGTGTCACCATGTGCACTGTCACCATCGATAGTGTCAACACGGGCACTATTACCATGAGCACTATCACCGTGAGCACTGTCACCGTGGGCAATGTCACCATGTGCATTGTCACCATGAGCAATATCACCATGGGAAGTGTCAACATGGGAACTGTCACCATGGACACTGTCAACGTGAGCACTGTCAGCATGGGAACTCTCACCAGGAGCACTGTCTCCATCGGAAATGTCACCATGGACACTGTTCACCATGGGAAGTGTCACCATGGGAACTGTCACTATGGACACTGTCTCCATCGGCACTCTCACCATGGGCACTGTCACTGTGGAAAATGTCACCATGGGCACTGTAACCAACTACACGGTCCCGAGGAGCACTATCACAATGGACACTGTTTCCATCAGCATTGTCCCCATGGGCACTGTCAACATGAGCACTGTCATCCATCAGCACTGTCGCCATGGGAACTCTCACTATGAGGACTGTCACAATTGGAAATGTCACTATGGGTATTGTCACCAAGGGCACTGTCACCATGGGCACTGTCAACATGAGCACTGTCACCATGGGCACTGTCACCATGGGCACTATCACAATGGACACTGTCAACATGGGAAATGTCACCATGGTCACTGTCACCATGAGCACTTTCAACATGGGCACTGTCACCTTGTGAAATGTAACCATGGGCAGTGTCACCGTGAGCACTGTCACCATTGGCACTGTCACCGTGGACACTGTTACCATGTACAATATCATCATGGGCAGTGCCACCATGAGGAATTTCAACATGGGAACACCAACCCTGTACACCACCAGCATGAGCACAGTCACCATGGGCATTATCACCATGAGCACTGTCACCGTGGGAACTTTCAACATGGGCACTATCAGCATGTGAACTGTCACCATGGGCAGTGTCACCATTAGCACTATCACCAAAGGCACTGTCAACGTGAGAACTATCACCATGAGCACTATTACCATGGGCAGTGTCACCGTGAGCAATATCACCATGGGCAGTGTCACCATGGGCACTATCACCAAGGGAACTGTCACCGTGAGCACTATCATCGTGAGCACTCTCACCCTGAGCACTGTCACCATGAGCACTGTCACCGTCGGTACTGTCACCATGAGCACTGTCACTATGGGCACTGTCACCATGGGAACTGTCACCATGAGCACTATCACCGTGAGCACTATCACCATGGGTAGTGTCACCATGAGCAATATCACCATGGGCACTGTCAACATGAGCACTATTACCATGGGCAATATCACCATGAGCACTATCACCGTGAGCACTGTCACCGTGGGCACTGTCACCGTGTGCACTGTCCCCATGAGCACTGTCACCATGAGCACTATCACCATGAGAACTGTCACCATGGGAACGGTCACCATGGGCACTGTCAACATGAGCACTTTCACCATGGGAACTCTCACCATGAGCACTGTCACCATGGCCAGTGTCACCATGGCCACTCTCACCATAAGCACTGTCTCCAAGGGAAATGTCACCATGGGCACTCTCACCATGTGCACTGTCACAATGCGCACTGTCATCATGGGCACTGCCACCATGAGAACTTTCACCATGGGAATTCCCACCATGGATATGGCCACCTTGAGCACTGTCACCATGAGCACTGTCACCATGGGCACTGTCACCATGGGCACTCTCACCATGGGCACTGTTGACCATGGACACTGTCACCATGGGCACTGTGAACATGAGCAGTGTCACCATGGTAAGTCTTACCATGAACACTGTCACCATGGGAAATGTCACCATGGGCACTCTCAGCATGGGCACTGTTACCATGGACACTGTCACCATGAGCACTATCATCATGGGCAATGCCACAATGAGGAATTTCACCATGGCATCTCCAACCATGTACACCGCCAGCATGAGCACTGTCACCATGGGCAGTGTCACCATGAGCACTCTCACCATGGGCACTTTCAACATGGGCACTGTCACCATGCGAACTGTCACCATGAGCACTATCACTATGAGCACTATCACCATGAGCACTATCATAAATGGCACTGTCACCGTGAGCTCTGTCACCATGAGCACTGTCACCGTGGGCAATGTCACCATGAGCACTTACACCGTGGGCACTGTCACCAATGCAACTGTCACCATGAGCACTGTCCCTATGGGCACTGTCACCATGGGAACTGTCACCATGAGCACTATCACCATGAGCACTATCACCATGGGCATTGTCACAGTGAGCAATATCACCATGGGCACTGTCAACGTGAGCACTATCACCATGAGCACTATCACCGTGAGCACTGTCACCGTGGGCACTGTCACCATGTGCACTGTCACCATGAGCACTGTGACCATGAGAACTATCACCATGGGAACGGTCACCATGGGAAATGTCAACATGAGCACTGTCACTATGGGAAGTCTCACCATGAGCACTGTCACCATGGGAAATGTCACAATGATCCATGACAACTTTCCTCAAAATTCTCCAGTACGCCTTCATCACAATACTCCATGCCGCTTGTCATCACAATGCTCCATGGCCACTGTAATCCCAAGGATCCATGACCGTGTCATCACAATGCTCAATGATCACTGTCATCACAATGCTCCTTGATCACTTTCACCACAATGTTCTATGCCCCTGTCATCACAAAGTCCCATGTCCCATGTCACCACAATGCTCCATGACCACAGTCATCACAATTCTCCATGACCCTTGTCCTCAAAATGCTCCATCCCCTTCCCATCACAATGCTCCATTTCCCCTGTAATCACAACGCACCATGCCCTTGTCATCTCAATGCTCCATGGCCCCTGTAATCACAAGGATCCATGACTGTGTCATCACAATGCTCAATGAACACTGTCATCACAATGCTCCTTGACCACTTTCATCACAATGTTCTATGAACCCTGTCATCACCAAGCCCCATGACCTATGTCATCACAATGCTCCCTGGTGCTTTTCATCACAATGCTCCATGACAATTTTCAACACAATGCTCCATGACCATAGTCATCCCAATGCTCCATGACACCTGTCATCACAATGCTCCATGGCCTTTCTCATCACAGTGCTCCATGGCCTCTGTAATCACAGTGTTCCTTGAACCCTTTCATCACAATGCTCCATGACCTCTGTCATCACAATTCCCCTTGACACCTGTCATCACAATACTCCATGGTCCTTGTGATCACAATGCTTCATGACACCTGTCATCACAATGCTCCATAACCCTTGTCATCACAAAGCTCCATGATCCCTGTATTCACAATCATCCATGACCCCTTTCCTCACAAATTTCCAGTACCCCTTTCATCACAATGTTCCATGCTACTTGTCATCACTATGCTCCATGCTGTTGTCATCACAATGCTCCATGGCACCTGTAAACACAATGCTCCATGCCCTTGTCATGACAATGCTCTAGAACTCTTGTCATCACAATGCTCCATGCCCATGTCATCAAAGATGTCCGTGATCCATGTCTTCACAATGTTCCATGGCCTTTGTCATCACAATGCACAATGACCAGTTTCATCAGAATCCTCGCTCACACCTTTCATCACAATGCTCCATGGCCCTTGTCATTACAATTCCCCCTGACCCTTTTCATCACAATGCTCCATGACACCTGTCATCACAATGCACCATGACTTTTTTCATCACAATGCTCCATGGTCCCTGTAATCACGTTTTTCTATGACAACTTTCATCACATTGCCACATGACATCTGTCATCACAATGCTCCATGGCCATTGTGATCACAATGCTCCATGAACCCTGTCATCCCAATGCTCCATGGTCGTTGTAGTCAGAATCATCCATGAACCCATTCATCACAATGATCCATGCCCTTTGTCATCACAACCCTCCATGCCATTTGTCATCACAATGCTCCATGCACTTGTCATCACAATGCTCATGACACCTGTCATCACAATACTACATGGCTTTTTTCATCACAATGCTTCATGGCCCCTGTAATCATAATGCTCCATGCCCTTTTCATGACACTGTTCCAGAACCCTTGTCATCAAAATGATCCATGCCCGTGTCATAACAATGCTCCAGGCCCCTTGTCATCACTATGCTCCCTGGGGCTTTTCATCACAATATCTCATGATCCCTTTCACCACAATGCTCCATGACACCTTTCATCACAATGCTCCATGACCATTGTTGTCAAAATGCTCCATGGTCTTTGTCATCACAGTTCTCCATTACCCCTGTAATTACAGTGCTCCATGACCCCTTTCATCACAAAGATGCATGACCACTGTCATCACAATGCTCCATGACCCCTGTCATCACAATGCTCCATGACTTTTGTCATCACAATGCTCCATGGCGCTTTTCATCACAATGCTCAATGACCACTTTCATCACAGTGCTCCATAACCCATTTAGTCACAATGCTCCATGGTCCTTGTCATCACAATGTTCCATGACAGCTTGCCTCACAGTGCTCCATGACTATTTTCATCACACTACCCCATAGCCATTTTCATCAATTTCCCCCATGACCCCTTTCATCACAAAGCTCCATGACCACATTCATTACAATGTCCCAAGCCCCCTCTCATCGCAAACCTCCAAGATCCCTGTAATCACGATGATCCATGCCCCCTGTCATCACAAAGCCCCATGATCCCTGTCATCACAATGCCCCATCACCCCTGTCATCACAATGCTCCATGGCCCTTGTCATCATAATGCTATGTGACTTCTGTCATCACAATGCTCCATGAACCTTGTCATCACAAGCTCCATGATCCTTGTAATCACAATGCTCCATGCCCTTGTCATCACAATGCTCCAGAACTCTTCTCATCACAATTCTCCATGCCCGTGTCATCACAATGCTCCATGAAAATGTCATCACAATGCTCCAGGACTCTTGTCATCACAATACTCCATGGCGCATTTCATCACAATTATCTATGACCACTTTCATCACAACGCTCCATGAACTCTTTCATCACAATGCTCCATGGCCCTTGTCATTACAATGTCCCATGACCCCTTTTATCTCAGTGCTCCATGACCACTTTCATCACAATGTTCCATAACCCATTTGATCACAATGCTCCATGGCCCTTGTCATAACAATGTCCCATGACCCACTTTACCTCAATGCTCCATGACCCCTTTCATCACTATGCTCCATGACCATTGTCATCACAATTCTCCATGGCCCTATCATCACAATGCTCCATGACCCCTGTGATCACAATGCTCCATGGCCCTTTTCATCACAATGCTCCATGAACCCTGTCATCACAATGCTCCATGATCGCTGTAATCACAATGATCCATGACATCTTTCCTCACAATTCTCCAGTACGCCTCTCGTCACAATGCTCCACTCCTCTTTTCATCACAATGCTGAATGCAGTTGTCATCACAATGCTCCATGGCCCCTGTAATCACAATTCTCCATGCCCTTGTCATCCAAAAGCTCCAGAAGTCATGTCATCACAATGCTACATTCCCTTGTCATCAAATGCTCCATGACCCTTGTTGTCACAATGTCCCATGACCCATTTTATCTCAAAGCTCCATGACCCCTTTCATCACAATGGTCTATGAGCAGTGTCATCACAATGCTCCATGCCCCTATCATCAAAATGTTCCATGACCCCTGTAATCGCAATGCTCCATGGCTTTTGTCATCACAATGTTCCCTGCCCCTATCATCGCAATGCTCCATGACCACTGTCATCACAATGCCCAATAACCTCTCATCACAATGCTCCATGATACCTGTCATCACAATGCACCATGACCCTTGTCATCACAATGCTCCATGATCCCTGTAATCACAACGATCCATGTACCATTTCCTCACAATGCTCCAATACTACTTTCATCACAATGCTCCATGCCACTTGTCATCACAATGCTCAATGGCCTGTTTCCTCACAATGCTCCAGTATCCCATTCATCACAAGGCTCCATGCCAATGGTCATCACAATGCTACATGCCCTGGTCATCACAATGACCCATGATCCCTTTAATCACAATGCTCCATGACACCTTTCATCACAATGCTCCATGGCCCCTGTAATCACAGTGCTCCATGCCTCTGTCATCACAATGCTCCAGAACTCTTCTCATCACAATTCTCCATGCCCGTGTCATCCCAGTTCTCCATGACAGTGTCATCAGAATGCTCCCGGACTCTTGTCATCACAATGCTCCATGGCGCTTTTCATCACAATGCTCCATGACCACTTGCATCACAACGCTCCATAACCCATTTAATAACAATACTCCATGGCTCTTGTCATAACAAGGCACGATGACCCTTTCATCACAATGCTCCATGACCTCTGTCATCACAATGATCCATAACACCTTTCCACACAATGCTCCATTACCCTTTTCTTCACAGTGCTCCATGCCACTTCTCATCACAATGCACCATGCCCTTGTCATCACGATGCTCCAGAAGTCATGTCATCACCAATGCTCCATGGCCCTTGTCATCAAAATGCTCCAGAAGTTATCTCATCACAAGGCTCCATGACCGTGTCCTCACAATGCTCAATGAGCACTGTCATCACAATGCTCCATGACCACTTTCATCACAATGCTCCACGCACCCTGTCATCACTATGCCCCATGATTCCTGTCATCACAATGCCTCATGGCCCTTGCCATCACAATGCTCCATGACCCTTGTCTTCACAATGCCCCATGACCCCTGCCATCACAATGCTCCATGATCCCTGTAATCACAAACATCCATGACCCCTTTCATCAAAATGCTCCAGTATCACATTCATCAAATTGCTCCATGCCCCTTTTCATCACAATGTTCCATATCCTTGTCATCACAATGCTCTATGGCCCCTGTAATCACAAGGCTCCATGCCCTTGTCATCACAATACTCCAGCACACTTCTCAACACAATTCTCCATGCCCGTGTCATCCCAATGCTCCATGAAAATGCCATCACAATGCTCCAGGACTCTTGTCATCACAATGCTCCATGACACCTTTCATCACAATGCTCCATGGCTTGGTCATCACAATGCTCCATGTCGCCTCTAATCACAGTGCTTCATGAACCCGTTCATGAAAATGCTCCATGCCCACTGTCATCACAGTGCCCCATGACTCCTGTCATCACAATGCTCCATGACCCTTGTCATCACAAAGCTCCCTGGCCCTTGTCATCACAATTTCCGATGACCCCCTTTATCTCAAAGTTCCATGACACTTGTCATCACAATGCTCCATGAACCCTGTAATCACAATGATCCATGACAGTTTTCCTCACAATGCTCCATTACCCCTTTCATCACAATGCTCCATGGCTTGGTCATCACAATGCACCATGCCTTTGTCATCACAATGCTCCATGATCCCTGTAATCACAATGATCCATGACCCCTTTCCTCACAATGCTCCAGGACGCCTTTCATCACAATGATCCATGCCGCTTTTCATCACAATGCTCCATGCCCCCTGTCATCACAATGCCGCATGACTCCGGTTATCACAATGTTACATGCCCCTTGTCATCGCAATGCTCCATGAACCCTGTCATCACAGTGCTTCATGACCCTTGCCATCACAATGCTCCATGAACCCTATAATCTCAATGATCCATGACCCCTTTCATCACAATGCTCCATGACCACTTTCATCACACTTCTCCGTGTCCCTTGTCATCACAATGGTCCATGCCCTTGTCATCAAATGCTCCATGGCCCCTGTAATCACAAATCTCCATGCCCATGTCATCACAATGCTCCATGAAAATGCCATCACAATGCTCCAGGACTCTTGTCATCACAATACTCCATGGTGCTTTTCATCACAATGCTCCATGACCACTTTCTTCACAAAGCTCCATGACCATTGTCATCACAATGCTACATAACCCCTGACATCGCAATGATCCATGACCCCTTTCATCACAATGCTCAATGATGCCTGTCATCACAATGTTCCATGGCCTTTGTCTTCACATTTCTCCATGGCTACTGTAATTACAGTGCTCCATAATTCCTTTCATCACAATGCTCCATGGCCCCTGTCATCACAATGTCCCATGACCCCTTTTATCTCATTGCTCCATGTCCCCTTTCATCACAATGCTCCATGACCATTGTCATCACAATGCTCTATGCCTCTATCATCACAATGCTACATGACCCCTGACATCGCAATGATCCATGACTCCTTTTATCACAATGCTCCATGATGCCTGTCATCACAATGTTCCATGGCCTTTATCTTCACAATTCTCCATGGCTCCTGTAATTACAGTGTTCCATAAACCCTTTCATCACAATGCTCCATGGCCCTTGTCATCACAATGTCCTATGACCCCTTTTATCTCAATGCTCCGTGTCCCCTTTCTTAACAATGTTCCATGACCACTTTCATCACAATGCTCCATAACCCATTTGATCACAATGCTCCTTGGCCCTTGTCATCACAATGCTCCAATGCGCTTTTCATCACAATGCTGCATGAACACTTGCCTCACAGTGCTCCAAGACCACATTCATCAAAATGCCCCATAGCCATTGTCATCAATTTTCCCCTTGACCCCTTTCATCACAATGCTCCATGACCATTTTCATCACAATGGTCCATGCCCTTGTCATCAAACGCTCCATGGCCCCTGTAATCACAAATCTCCATGCCCATGTCATCACAATGCTCCATGAAAATGTCATCACAATGCTCCAAGACTCTTGTCATCGCAATACTCCATGGTGCTTTTCATCACAATGCTCCATGATCCCTTTCATCACAATGCTCCATGGCCCTTGTCATCACAATGTCCCTTGACCCCTTTTATCTCAGTGCTCTATGTCCCCTTTCATCACAATCCTCCATGACCACATTCATCACAATCCTCGATAACCCATTTGATCACAATGCTCCATGGCTCTTGTCATCACAATGCTCCATGACCACTTTCTTCACAATGCTCCATGACCATTGTCATCACAATGCTACATGACCCCTGACATCGAAATGATCCATGACCCCTTTCATCACAATGCTCCATGACGCCTGTCATCACAATGTTCCATGGCCTTTATCTTCACAATTCTCCATGGCTCCTGTAATTACAGTGTTCCATAAACCCTTTCATCACAATGCTCCATGGCCCTTGTCATCACAATGTCCTATGACCCCTTTTATCTCAATGTTCCGTGTCCCCTTTCTTAACAATGTTCCATGACCACTTTCCTCACAATGCTCCATAACCCATTTGATCACAATGCTCCTTGGCCCTTGTCATCACAATGCTCCAATGTGCTTTTCATCACAATGCTGCATGACCACTTGCCTCACAGTGCTCCATGACCACATTCATCAAAATGCCCCATAGCCATTGTCATCAATTTTCCCCTTGACCCCTTTCATCACAATGCTCCATGACCACTTTCATCACAATGTCCCATGCCCCTGTCATCACAATGCTCCATGATCCCTGTAATCACAATGATCCATTCCCACTGTCATCACAATGTCCCATGCCCCCTTTCATCACAATGCCCCATGACCCCTGTCATCACAATGCTCCATGGCCCTTGTCATCACAATGCTCCATGACCCCTGTCATCACAATTCTCTAGTACCGCTTTCATCACAATGCTCCATGCCCTTTGTCATCACAATACTCCATGCACTTGTCATCAAATGTTCCATGGCCCCTGTACTCACAATGCTCCATACCTTTGTCATCTCAATGCTCCAGAACTCTTCTCATCACAATTCTCCATGCCTGTGTCATAACAATGCTCCATGAAAATGTCATCACTACGCTCCAGGACACTTGTCATCACAATGATCCATGACCACTTTCATCACACCGTTCCATAACCCATTTGATCACAATGTTCCATGGCCCTTGTCATCACAATGCTCCATGACACCTTTCATCACAATGCTCAACGATCCTTGTCATCACAATGTCCCATGACCCATTTTATCTCAATGCTCCATGACCCCTTTTATCACAATGGTCTATGACCATTGTCATCACAATGCTCAATGCCCCTATCATCACAATGCTCCATGACCCCTGTCATCTCAGTGATCCCTGACCCCTTTCATCACAATGCTCCGTGATGCCTGTCATCACAATGTTCCATGGCCTTTGTCATCAGAATGCTCCATGGCCCCTGTAATCACAGTGTTCCATGACCCCTATTATCACAAGTACAGATGACCACTGTCATCACTATTCTCCATGGCCCTTGTCATCTCTATGCTCCATGACCCTGTCATCACAATGCTCCATGACCCTTGTCATCATAATGCTCTTTGATCCCTGTAATCACAATGATCCATGTACCATTTCCTCACAATGCTCCAATACCTCTTTCATCACAATGCTCCATGCCACTTGTCATCACAATGTTCCATGCCCTTGCCATCGCAATGCTCAATGGCCCGTTTCCTCACAACGCTCCAGTCACCCATTTATCTCAAGGCTGCATGCCAATGCTCATCACAATGCTACTTGCCCTTGTAATCACAATGATCCATGATCCCTTTCATCACAATGCTCCATGACACCTTTCATCACAATGCTCCATGGCCCCTGTAATCACAATGCTCCATGACCACTTTCATCACAACGCTCCATAAACCACTTAATCACAATGTTCCATGGCTCTTGTCATAACAAGGCCCAATGAAACTTTTCATCACAATGCTCCATGACCCCTTTCATCAGAATACTCCATGGTTTTGTCATCACAATGCTCCATGTCGTATGTAATCACATTGCTCCATGAACCCGTTCATTACAATGCTCCATGCCCACTGTCATCACAAATCCCCGTGACCACTGTCATCACAATGCTCCATGGCCGTTGTCATCTCAAAGCTCCATGACCCCTGTCATAACAGTGATCCATAACACCTTTCCTCACAATGCTCCATTAACCGTTTCATCACAATTCTCCATGCCACTTGTCATCACAATGCTCCATGCACTTGTCATCACAGTGCTCCATGGCCCATTTCCTAACAATGCTCCAGTACCCCTTTCATCACAGGGCTCCATGCCACTTGTCATCACAATGCCCCAGGACCCCTGTAATCACAATGCTCCATGGTGCTTTTCATCACAATGCCCCATCACCCCTGTCATCACAATGCTCCATGGCCCTTGTCATCATAATGCTATGTGACTTCTGTCATCACAATGCTCCATGAACCTTGTCATCACAAGCTCCATGATCCTTGTAATCACAATGCTCCATGCCCTTGTCATCACAATGCTCCAGAACTCTTCTCATCACAATTCTCCATGCCCGTGTCATCACAATGCTCCATGAAAATGTCATCACAATGCTCCAGGACTCTTGTCATCACAATACTCCATGGCGCATTTCATCACAATTATCTATGACTACTTTCATCACAACGCTCCATGAACTCTTTCATCACAATGCTCCATGGCCCTTGTCATTACAATGTCCCATGACCCCTTTTATCTCAGTGCTCCATGACCACTTTCATCACAATGCTCCATAACCCATTTGATCACAATGCTCCATGGCCCTTGTCATAACAATGTCCCATGACCCACTTTACCTCAATGCTCCGTGACCCCTTTCATCACTATGCTCCATGACCATTGTCATCACAATTCTCCATGGCCCTATCATCACAATGCTCCATGACCCCTGTGATCACAATGCTCCATGGCCCTCTTCATCACAATGCTCCATGAACCCTGTCATCACAATGCTCCATGATCGCTGTAATCACAATGATCCATGACATCTTTCCTCACAATTCTCCAGTACGCCTCTCGTCACAATGCTCCACTCCTCTTTTCATCACAATGCTGAATGCAGTTGTCATCACAATGCTCCATGGCCCCTGTAATCACAATTCTCCATGCCCTTGTCATCCAAAAGCTCCAGAAGTCATGTCATCACAATGCTACATTCCCTTGTCATCAAATGCTCCAGGACCCTTGTTGTCACAATGTCCCATGACCCATTTTATCTCAAAGCTCCATGACCCCTTTCATCACAATGGTCTATGAGCAGTGTCATCACAATGCTCCATGCCCCTATCATCAAAATGTTCCATGACCCCTGTAATCGCAATGCTCCATGGCTTTTGTCATCACAATGTTCCCTGCCCCTATCATCGCAATGCTCCATGACCACTGTCATCACAATGCCCAATAACCTCTCATCACAATGCTCCATGATACCTGTCATCACAATGCACCATGACCCTTGTCATCACAATGCTCCATGATCCCTGTAATCACAACGATCCATGTACCATTTCCTCACAATGCTCCAATACTACTTTCATCACAATGCTCCATGCCACTTGTCATCACAATGCTCAATGGCCTGTTTCCTCACAATGCTCCAGTATCCCATTCATCACAAGGCTCCATGCCAATGGTCATCACAATGCTACATGCCCTGGTCATCACAATGACCCATGATCCCTTTAATCACAATGCTCCATGACACCTTTCATCACAATGCTCCATGGCCCCTGTAATCACAGTGCTCCATGCCTCTGTCATCACAATGCTCCAGAACTCTTCTCATCACAATTCTCCATGCCCGTGTCATCCCAGTTCTCCATGACAGTGTCATCAGAATGCTCCCGGACTCTTGTCATCACAATGCTCCATGGCGCTTTTCATCACAATGCTCCATGACCACTTGCATCACAACGCTCCATAACCCATTTAATAACAATACTCCATGGCTCTTGTCATAACAAGGCACGATGACCCTTTCATCACAATGCTCCATGACCTCTGTCATCACAATGATCCATAACACCTTTCCGCACAATGCTCCATTACCCTTTTCTTCACAGTGCTCCATGCCACTTCTCATCACAATGCACCATGCCCTTGTCATCACGATGCTCCAGAAGTCATGTCATCACCAATGCTCCATGGCCCTTGTCATCAAAATGCTCCAGAAGTTATCTCATCACAAGGCTCCATGACCGTGTCCTCACAATGCTCAATGAGCACTGTCATCACAATGCTCCATGACCACTTTCATCACAATGCTCCACGCACCCTGTCATCACTATGCCCCATGATTCCTGTCATCACAATGCCTCATGGCCCTTGCCATCACAATGCTCCATGACCCTTGTCTTCACAATGCCCCATGACCCCTGCCATCACAATGCTCCATGATCCCTGTAATCACAAACATCCATGACCCCTTTCATCAAAATGCTCCAGTATCACATTCATCAAATTGCTCCATGCCCCTTTTCATCACAATGTTCCATATCCTTGTCATCACAATGCTCTATGGCCCCTGTAATCACAAGGCTCCATGCCCTTGTCATCACAATACTCCAGCACACTTCTCAACACAATTCTCCATGCCCGTGTCATCCCAATGCTCCATGAAAATGCCATCACAATGCTCCAGGACTCTTGTCATCACAATGCTCCATGACACCTTTCATCACAATGCTCCATGGCTTGGTCATCACAATGCTCCATGTCGCCTCTAATCACAGTGCTTCATGAACCCGTTCATGAAAATGCTCCATGCCCACTGTCATCACAGTGCCCCATGACTCCTGTCATCACAATGCTCCATGACCCTTGTCATCACAAAGCTCCCTGGCCCTTGTCATCACAATTTCCGATGACCCCCTTTATCTCAAAGTTCCATGACACTTGTCATCACAATGCTCCATGAACCCTGTAATCACAATGATCCATGACAGTTTTCCTCACAATGCTCCATTACCCCTTTCATCACAATGCTCCATGGCTTGGTCATCACAATGCACCATGCCTTTGTCATCACAATGCTCCATGATCCCTGTAATCACAATGATCCATGACCCCTTTCCTCACAATGCTCCAGGATGCCTTTCATCACAATGATCCATGCCGCTTTTCATCACAATGCTCCATGCCCCCTGTCATCACAATGCCGCATGACTCCGGTTATCACAATGTTACATGCCCCTTGTCATCGCAATGCTCCATGAACCCTGTCATCACAGTGCTTCATGACCCTTGCCATCACAATGCTCCATGAACCCTATAATCTCAATGATCCATGACCCCTTTCATCACAATGCTCCATGACCACTTTCATCACACTTCTCCGTGTCCCTTGTCATCACAATGGTCCATGCCCTTGTCATCAAATGCTCCATGGCCCCTGTAATCACAAATCTCCATGCCCATGTCATCACAATGCTCCATGAAAATGCCATCACAATGCTCCAAGACTCTTGTCATCACAATACTCCATGGTGCTTTTCATCACAATGCTCCATGACCACTTTCTTCACAAAGCTCCATGACCATTGTCATCACAATGCTACATAACCCCTGACATCGCAATGATCCATGACCCCTTTCATCACAATGCTCAATGATGCCTGTCATCACAATGTTCCATGGCCTTTGTCTTCACATTTCTCCATGGCTACTGTAATTACAGTGCTCCATAATTCCTTTCATCACAATGCTCCATGGCCCCTGTCATCACAATGTCCCATGACCCCTTTTATCTCATTGCTCCATGTCCCCTTTCATCACAATGCTCCATGACCATTGTCATCACAATGCTCTATGCCTCTATCATCACAATGCTACATGACCCCTGACATCGCAATGATCCATGACTCCTTTTATCACAATGCTCCATGATGCCTGTCATCACAATGTTCCATGGCCTTTATCTTCACAATTCTCCATGGCTCCTGTAATTACAGTGTTCCATAAACCCTTTCATCACAATGCTTCATGGCCCTTGTCATCACAATGTCCTATGACCCCTTTTATCTCAATGTTCCGTGTCCCCTTTCTTAACAATGTTCCATGACCACTTTCCTCACAATGCTCCATAACCCATTTGATCACAATGCTCCTTGGCCCTTGTCATCACAATGCTCCAATGTGCTTTTCATCACAATGCTGCATGACCACTTGCCTCACAGTGCTCCATGACCACATTCATCAAAATGCCCCATAGCCATTGTCATCAATTTTCCCCTTGACCCCTTTCATCACAATGCTCCATGACCACTTTCATCACAATGTCCCATGCCCCTGTCATCACAATGCTCCATGATCCCTGTAATCACAATGATCCATTCCCACTGTCATCACAATGTCCCATGCCCCCTTTCATCACAATGCCCCATGACCCCTGTCATCACAATGCTCCATGGCCCTTGTCATCACAATGCTCCATGACCCCTGTCATCACAATTCTCTAGTACCGCTTTCATCACAATGCTCCATGCCCTTTGTCATCACAATACTCCATGCACTTGTCATCAAATGTTCCATGGCCCCTGTACTCACAATGCTCCATACCTTTGTCATCTCAATGCTCCAGAACTCTTCTCATCACAATTCTCCATGCCTGTGTCATAACAATGCTCCATGAAAATGTCATCACTACGCTCCAGGACACTTGTCATCACAATGATCCATGACCACTTTCATCACACCGTTCCATAACCCATTTGATCACAATGTTCCATGGCCCTTGTCATCACAATGCTCCATGACACCTTTCATCACAATGCTCAACGATCCTTGTCATCACAATGTCCCATGACCCATTTTATCTCAATGCTCCATGACCCCTTTTATCACAATGGTCTATGACCATTGTCATCACAATGCTCAATGCCCCTATCATCACAATGCTCCATGACCCCTGTCATCTCAGTGATCCCTGACCCCTTTCATCACAATGCTCCGTGATGCCTGTCATCACAATGTTCCATGGCCTTTGTCATCAGAATGCTCCATGGCCCCTGTAATCACAGTGTTCCATGACCCCTATTATCACAAGTACAGATGACCACTGTCATCACTATTCTCCATGGCCCTTGTCATCTCTATGCTCCATGACCCTGTCATCACAATGCTCCATGACCCTTGTCATCACAATGCTCTTTGATCCCTGTAATCACAATGATCCATGTACCATTTCCTCACAATGCTCCAATACCTCTTTCATCACAATGCTCCATGCCACTTGTCATCACAATGTTCCATGCCCTTGCCATCGCAATGCTCAATGGCCCGTTTCCTCACAACGCTCCAGTCACCCATTTATCTCAAGGCTGCATGCCAATGCTCATCACAATGCTACTTGCCCTTGTAATCACAATGATCCATGATCCCTTTCATCACAATGCTCCATGACACCTTTCATCACAATGCTCCATGGCCCCTGTAATCACAATGCTCCATGACCACTTTCATCACAACGCTCCATAAACCACTTAATCACAATGTTCCATGGCTCTTGTCATAACAAGGCCCAATGAAACTTTTCATCACAATGCTCCATGACCCCTTTCATCAGAATACTCCATGGTTTTGTCATCACAATGCTCCATGTCGTATGTAATCACATTGCTCCATGAACCCGTTCATTACAATGCTCCATGCCCACTGTCATCACAAATCCCCGTGACCACTGTCATCACAATGCTCCATGGCCGTTGTCATCTCAAAGCTCCATGACCCCTGTCATAACAGTGATCCATAACACCTTTCCTCACAATGCTCCATTAACCGTTTCATCACAATTCTCCATGCCACTTGTCATCACAATGCTCCATGCACTTGTCATCACAGTGCTCCATGGCCCATTTCCTAACAATGCTCCAGTACCCCTTTCATCACAGGGCTCCATGCCACTTGTCATCACAATGCCCCAGGACCCCTGTAATCACAATGCTCCATGGTGCTTTTCATCACAATGCCCCATCACCCCTGTCATCACAATGCTCCATGGCCCTTGTCATCATAATGCTATGTGACTTCTGTCATCACAATGCTCCATGAACCTTGTCATCACAAGCTCCATGATCCTTGTAATCACAATGCTCCATGCCCTTGTCATCACAATGCTCCAGAACTCTTCTCATCACAATTCTCCATGCCCGTGTCATCACAATGCTCCATGAAAATGTCATCACAATGCTCCAGGACTCTTGTCATCACAATACTCCATGGCGCATTTCATCACAATTATCTATGACTACTTTCATCACAACGCTCCATGAACTCTTTCATCACAATGCTCCATGGCCCTTGTCATTACAATGTCCCATGACCCCTTTTATCTCAGTGCTCCATGACCACTTTCATCACAATGCTCCATAACCCATTTGATCACAATGCTCCATGGCCCTTGTCATAACAATGTCCCATGACCCACTTTACCTCAATGCTCCGTGACCCCTTTCATCACTATGCTCCATGACCATTGTCATCACAATTCTCCATGGCCCTATCATCACAATGCTCCATGACCCCTGTGATCACAATGCTCCATGGCCCTTTTCATCACAATGCTCCATGAACCCTGTCATCACAATGCTCCATGATCGCTGTAATCACAATGATCCATGACATCTTTCCTCACAATTCTCCAGTACGCCTCTCGTCACAATGCTCCACTCCTCTTTTCATCACAATGCTGAATGCAGTTGTCATCACAATGCTCCATGGCCCCTGTAATCACAATTCTCCATGCCCTTGTCATCCAAAAGCTCCAGAAGTCATGTCATCACAATGCTACATTCCCTTGTCATCAAATGCTCCAGGACCCTTGTTGTCACAATGTCCCATGACCCATTTTATCTCAAAGCTCCATGACCCCTTTCATCACAATGGTCTATGAGCAGTGTCATCACAATGCTCCATGCCCCTATCATCAAAATGTTCCATGACCCCTGTAATCGCAATGCTCCATGGCTTTTGTCATCACAATGTTCCCTGCCCCTATCATCGCAATGCTCCATGACCACTGTCATCACAATGCCCAATAACCTCTCATCACAATGCTCCATGATACCTGTCATCACAATGCACCATGACCCTTGTCATCACAATGCTCCATGATCCCTGTAATCACAACGATCCATGTACCATTTCCTCACAATGCTCCAATACTACTTTCATCACAATGCTCCATGCCACTTGTCATCACAATGCTCAATGGCCTGTTTCCTCACAATGCTCCAGTATCCCATTCATCACAAGGCTCCATGCCAATGGTCATCACAATGCTACATGCCCTGGTCATCACAATGACCCATGATCCCTTTAATCACAATGCTCCATGACACCTTTCATCACAATGCTCCATGGCCCCTGTAATCACAATGCTCCATGCCTCTGTCATCACAATGCTCCAGAACTCTTCTCATCACAATTCTCCATGCCCGTGTCATCCCAGTTCTCCATGACAGTGTCATCAGAATGCTCCCGGACTCTTGTCATCACAATGCTCCATGGCGCTTTTCATCACAATGCTCCATGACCACTTGCATCACAACGCTCCATAACCCATTTAATAACAATACTCCATGGCTCTTGTCATAACAAGGCACAATGACCCTTTCATCACAATGCTCCATGACCTCTGTCATCACAATGATCCATAACACCTTTCCGCACAATGCTCCATTACCCTTTTCTTCACAGTGCTCCATGCCACTTCTCATCACAATGCACCATGCCCTTGTCATCACGATGCCACAGAAGTCATGTCATCACCAATGCTCCATGGCCCTTGTCATCAAAATGCTCCAGAAGTTATCTCATCACAAGGCTCCATGACCGTGTCCTCACAATGCTCAATGAGCACTGTCATCACAATGCTCCATGACCACTTTCATCACAATGCTCCACGCACCCTGTCATCACTATGCCCCATGATTCCTGTCATCACAATGCCTCATGGCCCTTGCCATCACAATGCTCCATGACCCTTGTCTTCACAATGCCCCATGACCCCTGCCATCACAATGCTCCATGATCCCTGTAATCACAAACATCCATGACCCCTTTCATCAAAATGCTCCAGTATCACATTCATCAAATTGCTCCATGCCCCTTTTCATCACAATGTTCCATATCCTTGTCATCACAATGCTCTATGGCCCCTGTAATCACAAGGCTCCATGCCCTTGTCATCACAATACTCCAGCACACTTCTCAACACAATTCTCCATGCCCGTGTCATCCCAATGCTCCATGAAAATGCCATCACAATGCTCCAGGACTCTTGTCATCACAATGCTCCATGACACCTTTCATCACAATGCTCCATGGCTTGGTCATCACAATGCTCCATGTCGCCTCTAATCACAGTGCTTCATGAACCCGTTCATGAAAATGCTCCATGCCCACTGTCATCACAGTGCCCCATGACTCCTGTCATCACAATGCTCCATGACCCTTGTCATCACAAAGCTCCCTGGCCCTTGTCATCACAATTTCCGATGACCCCCTTTATCTCAAAGTTCCATGACACTTGTCATCACAATGCTCCATGAACCCTGTAATCACAATGATCCATGACAGTTTTCCTCACAATGCTCCATTACCCCTTTCGTCACAATGCTCCATGGCTTGGTCATCACAATGCACCATGCCTTTGTCATCACAATGCTCCATGATCCCTGTAATCACAATGATCCATGACCCCTTTCCTCACAATGCTCCAGGACGCCTTTCATCACAATGATCCATGCCGCTTTTCATCACAATGCTCCATGCCCCCTGTCATCACAATGCCGCATGACTCCGGTTATCACAATGTTACATGCCCCTTGTCATCGCAATGCTCCATGAACCCTGTCATCACAGTGCTTCATGACCCTTGCCATCACAATGCTCCATGAACCCTATAATCTCAATGATCCATGACCCCTTTCATCACAATGCTCCATGACCACTTTCATCACACTTCTCCGTGTCCCTTGTCATCACAATGGTCCATGCCCTTGTCATCAAATGCTCCATGGCCCCTGTAATCACAAATCTCCATGCCCATGTCATCACAATGCTCCATGAAAATGCCATCACAATGCTCCAAGACTCTTGTCATCACAATACTCCATGGTGCTTTTCATCACAATGCTCCATGACCACTTTCTTCACAAAGCTCCATGACCATTGTCATCACAATGCTACATAACCCCTGACATCGCAATGATCCATGACCCCTTTCATCACAATGCTCAATGATGCCTGTCATCACAATGTTCCATGGCCTTTGTCTTCACATTTCTCCATGGCTACTGTAATTACAGTGCTCCATAATTCCTTTCATCACAATGCTCCATGGCCCCTGTCATCACAATGTCCCATGACCCCTTTTATCTCATTGCTCCATGTCCCCTTTCATCACAATGCTCCATGACCATTGTCATCACAATGCTCTATGCCTCTATCATCACAATGCTACATGACCCCTGACATCGCAATGATCCATGACTCCTTTTATCACAATGCTCCATGATGCCTGTCATCACAATGTTCCATGGCCTTTATCTTCACAATTCTCCATGGCTCCTGTAATTACAGTGTTCCATAAACCCTTTCATCACAATGCTCCATGGCCCTTGTCATCACAATGTCCTATGACCCCTTTTATCTCAATGTTCCGTGTCCCCTTTCTTAACAATGTTCCATGACCACTTTCATCACAATGCTCCATAACCCATTTGATCACAATGCTCCTTGGCCCTTGTCATCACAATGCTCCAATGCGCTTTTCATCACAATGCTGCATGAACACTTGCCTCACAGTGCTCCAAGACCACATTCATCAAAATGCCCCATAGCCATTGTCATCAATTTTCCCCTTGACCCCTTTCATCACAATGCTCCATGACCATTTTCATCACAATGGTCCATGCCCTTGGCATCAAATGCTCCATGGCCCCTGTAATCACAAATCTCCATGCCCATGTCATCACAATGCTCCATGAAAATGTCATCACAATGCTCCAAGACTCTTGTCATCACAATACTCCATGGTGCTTTTCATCACAATGCTCCATGACCCCTTTCATCACAATGCTCCATGTCCCTTGTCATCACAATGTCCCTTGACCCCTTTTATCTCAGTGCTCTATGTCCCCTTTCATCACAATCCTCCATGACCACATTCATCACAATCCTCGATAACCCATTTGATCACAATGCTCCATGGCTCTTGTCATCACAATGCTCCATAGCACTTTTCATCACAATTCTCCATGACCACTTTCTTCACAATGCTCCATGACCATTGTCATCACCATGCTACATGACCCCTGACATCGAAATGATCCATGACCCCTTTCATCACAATGCTCCATGACGCCTGTCATCACAATGTTCCATGGCCTTTATCTTCACAATTCTCCATGGCTCCTGTAATTACAGTGTTCCATAAACCCTTTCAACACAATGCTCCATGGCCCTTGTCATCACAATGTCCTATGACCCCTTTTATCTCAATGTTCCGTGTCCCCTTTCTTAACAATGTTCCATGACCACTTTCCTCACAATGCTCCATAACCCATTTGATCACAATGCTCCTTGGCCCTTGTCATCACAATGCTCCAATGTGCTTTTCATCACAATGCTGCATGACCACTTGCCTCACAGTGCTCCAAGACCACATTCATCAAAATGCCCCATAGCCATTGTCATCAATTTTCCCCTTGACCCCTTTCATCACAATGCTCCATGACCACTTTCATCACAATGTCCCATGCCCCTGTCATCACAATGCTCCATGATCCCTGTAATCACAATGATCCATTCCCACTGTCATCACATTGTCCCATGCCCCCTTTCATCACAATGCCCCATGACCCCTGTCATCACAATGCTCCATGGCCCTTGTCATCACAATGCTCCATGACCCCTGTCATCACAATTCTCTAGTACCGCTTTCATCACAATGCTCCATGCCCTTTGTCATCACAATACTCCATGCACTTGTCATCAAATGTTCCATGGCCCCTGTACTCACAATGCTCCATACCTTTGTCCTCTCAATGCTCCAGAACTCTTCTCATCACAATTCTCCATGCCTGTGTCATAACAATGCTCCATGAAAATGTCATCACTACGCTCCAGGACACTTGTCATCACAATGATCCATGACCACTTTCATCACACCGTTCCATAACCCATTTGATCACAATGTTCCATGGCCCTTGTCATCACAATGCTCCATGACACCTTTCATCACAATGCTCAACGATCCTTGTCATCACAATGTCCCATGACCCATTTTATCTCAATGCTCCATGACCCCTTTTATCACAATGGTCTATGACCATTGTCATCACAATGCTCAATGCCCCTATCATCACAATGCTCCATGACCCCTGTCATCTCAGTGATCCCTGACCCCTTTCATCACAATGCTCCGTGATGCCTGTCATCACAATGTTCCATGGCCTTTGTCATCAGAATGCTCCATGGCCCCTGTAATCACAGTGTTCCATGACCCCTATTATCACAAGTACAGATGACCACTGTCATCACTATTCTCCATGGCCCTTGTCATCTCTATGCTCCATGACCCTGTCATCACAATGCTCCATGACCCTTGTCATCACAATGCTCTTTGATCCCTGTAATCACAATGATCCATGTACCATTTCCTCACAATGCTCCAATACCTCTTTCATCACAATGCTCCATGCCACTTGTCATCACAATGTTCCATGCCCTTGCCATCGCAATGCTCAATGGCCCGTTTCCTCACAACGCTCCAGTCACCCATTTATCTCAAGGCTGCATGCCAATGCTCATCACAATGCTACTTGCCCTTGTAATCACAATGATCCATGATCCCTTTCATCACAATGCTCCATGACACCTTTCATCACAATGCTCCATGGCCCCTGTAATCACAATGCTCCATGACCACTTTCATCACAACGCTCCATAAACCACTTAATCACAATGTTCCATGGCTCTTGTCATAACAAGGCCCAATGAAACTTTTCATCACAATGCTCCATGACCCCTTTCATCAGAATACTCCATGGTTTTGTCATCACAATGCTCCATGTCGTATGTAATCACATTGCTCCATGAACCCGTTCATTACAATGCTCCATGCCCACTGTCATCACAAATCCCCGTGACCACTGTCATCACAATGCTCCATGGCCGTTGTCATCTCAAAGCTCCATGACCCCTGTCATAACAGTGATCCATAACACCTTTCCTCACAATGCTCCATTAACCGTTTCATCACAATTCTCCATGCCACTTGTCATCACAATGCTCCATGCACTTGTCATCACAGTGCTCCATGGCCCATTTCCTAACAATGCTCCAGTACCCCTTTCATCACAGGGCTCCATGCCACTTGTCATCACAATGCCCCAGGACCCCTGTAATCACAATGCTCCATGGTGCTTTTCATCACAATGCCCCATCACCCCTGTCATCACAATGCTCCATGGCCCTTGTCATCATAATGCTATGTGACTTCTGTCATCACAATGCTCCATGAACCTTGTCATCACAAGCTCCATGATCCTTGTAATCACAATGCTCCATGCCCTTGTCATCACAATGCTCCAGAACTCTTCTCATCACAATTCTCCATGCCCGTGTCATCACAATGCTCCATGAAAATGTCATCACAATGCTCCAGGACTCTTGTCATCACAATACTCCATGGCGCATTTCATCACAATTATCTATGACTACTTTCATCACAACGCTCCATGAACTCTTTCATCACAATGCTCCATGGCCCTTGTCATTACAATGTCCCATGACCCCTTTTATCTCAGTGCTCCATGACCACTTTCATCACAATGCTCCATAACCCATTTGATCACAATGCTCCATGGCCCTTGTCATAACAATGTCCCATGACCCACTTTACCTCAATGCTCCGTGACCCCTTTCATCACTATGCTCCATGACCATTGTCATCACAATTCTCCATGGCCCTATCATCACAATGCTCCATGACCCCTGTGATCACAATGCTCCATGGCCCTTTTCATCACAATGCTCCATGAACCCTGTCATCACAATGCTCCATGATCGCTGTAATCACAATGATCCATGACATCTTTCCTCACAATTCTCCAGTACGCCTCTCGTCACAATGCTCCACTCCTCTTTTCATCACAATGCTGAATGCAGTTGTCATCACAATGCTCCATGGCCCCTGTAATCACAATTCTCCATGCCCTTGTCATCCAAAAGCTCCAGAAGTCATGTCATCACAATGCTACATTCCCTTGTCATCAAATGCTCCATGACCCTTGTTGTCACAATGTCCCATGACCCATTTTATCTCAAAGCTCCATGACCCCTTTCATCACAATGGTCTATGAGCAGTGTCATCACAATGCTCCATGCCCCTATCATCAAAATGTTCCATGACCCCTGTAATCGCAATGCTCCATGGCTTTTGTCATCACAATGTTCCCTGCCCCTATCATCGCAATGCTCCATGACCACTGTCATCACAATGCCCAATAACCTCTCATCACAATGCTCCATGATACCTGTCATCACAATGCACCATGACCCTTGTCATCACAATGCTCCATGATCCCTGTAATCACAATGATCCATGACCCCTTTCCTCACAATGCTCCAGGACGCCTTTCATCACAATGATCCATGCCGCTTTTCATCACAATGCTCCATGCCCCCTGTCATCACAATGCCGCATGACTCCGGTTATCACAATGTTACATGCCCCTTGTCATCGCAATGCTCCATGAACCCTGTCATCACAGTGCTTCATGACCCTTGCCATCACAATGCTCCATGAACCCTATAATCTCAATGATCCATGACCCCTTTCATCACAATGCTCCATGACCACTTTCATCACACTTCTCCGTGTCCCTTGTCATCACAATGGTCCATGCCCTTGTCATCAAATGCTCCATGGCCCCTGTAATCACAAATCTCCATGCCCATGTCATCACAATGCTCCATGAAAATGCCATCACAATGCTCCAAGACTCTTGTCATCACAATACTCCATGGTGCTTTTCATCACAATGCTCCATGACCACTTTCTTCACAAAGCTCCATGACCATTGTCATCACAATGCTACATAACCCCTGACATCGCAATGATCCATGACCCCTTTCATCACAATGCTCAATGATGCCTGTCATCACAATGTTCCATGGCCTTTGTCTTCACATTTCTCCATGGCTACTGTAATTACAGTGCTCCATAATTCCTTTCATCACAATGCTCCATGCCCCTATCATCAAAATGTTCCATGACCCCTGTAATCGCAATGCTCCATGGCTTTTGTCATCACAATGTTCCCTGCCCCTATCATCGCAATGCTCCATGACCACTGTCATCACAATGCCCAATAACCTCTCATCACAATGCTCCATGATACCTGTCATCACAATGCACCATGACCCTTGTCATCACAATGCTCCATGATCCCTGTAATCACAACGATCCATGTACCATTTCCTCACAATGCTCCAATACTACTTTCATCACAATGCTCCATGCCACTTGTCATCACAATGCTCAATGGCCTGTTTCCTCACAATGCTCCAGTATCCCATTCATCACAAGGCTCCATGCCAATGGTCATCACAATGCTACATGCCCTGGTCATCACAATGACCCATGATCCCTTTAATCACAATGCTCCATGACACCTTTCATCACAATGCTCCATGGCCCCTGTAATCACAATGCTCCATGCCTCTGTCATCACAATGCTCCAGAACTCTTCTCATCACAATTCTCCATGCCCGTGTCATCCCAGTTCTCCATGACAGTGTCATCAGAATGCTCCCGGACTCTTGTCATCACAATGCTCCATGGCGCTTTTCATCACAATGCTCCATGACCACTTGCATCACAACGCTCCATAACCCATTTAATAACAATACTCCATGGCTCTTGTCATAACAAGGCACAATGACCCTTTCATCACAATGCTCCATGACCTCTGTCATCACAATGATCCATAACACCTTTCCGCACAATGCTCCATTACCCTTTTCTTCACAGTGCTCCATGCCACTTCTCATCACAATGCACCATGCCCTTGTCATCACGATGCTCCAGAAGTCATGTCATCACCAATGCTCCATGGCCCTTGTCATCAAAATGCTCCAGAAGTTATCTCATCACAAGGCTCCATGACCGTGTCCTCACAATGCTCAATGAGCACTGTCATCACAATGCTCCATGACCACTTTCATCACAATGCTCCACGCACCCTGTCATCACTATGCCCCATGATTCCTGTCATCACAATGCCTCATGGCCCTTGCCATCACAATGCTCCATGACCCTTGTCTTCACAATGCCCCATGACCCCTGCCATCACAATGCTCCATGATCCCTGTAATCACAAACATCCATGACCCCTTTCATCAAAATGCTCCAGTATCACATTCATCAAATTGCTCCATGCCCCTTTTCATCACAATGTTCCATATCCTTGTCATCACAATGCTCTATGGCCCCTGTAATCACAAGGCTCCATGCCCTTGTCATCACAATACTCCAGCACACTTCTCAACACAATTCTCCATGCCCGTGTCATCCCAATGCTCCATGAAAATGCCATCACAATGCTCCAGGACTCTTGTCATCACAATGCTCCATGACACCTTTCATCACAATGCTCCATGGCTTGGTCATCACAATGCTCCATGTCGCCTCTAATCACAGTGCTTCATGAACCCGTTCATGAAAATGCTCCATGCCCACTGTCATCACAGTGCCCCATGACTCCTGTCATCACAATGCTCCATGACCCTTGTCATCACAAAGCTCCCTGGCCCTTGTCATCACAATTTCCGATGACCCCCTTTATCTCAAAGTTCCATGACACTTGTCATCACAATGCTCCATGAACCCTGTAATCACAATGATCCATGACAGTTTTCCTCACAATGCTCCATTACCCCTTTCGTCACAATGCTCCATGGCTTGGTCATCACAATGCACCATGCCTTTGTCATCACAATGCTCCATGATCCCTGTAATCACAATGATCCATGACCCCTTTCCTCACAATGCTCCAGGACGCCTTTCATCACAATGATCCATGCCGCTTTTCATCACAATGCTCCATGCCCCCTGTCATCACAATGCCGCATGACTCCGGTTATCACAATGTTACATGCCCCTTGTCATCGCAATGCTCCATGAACCCTGTCATCACAGTGCTTCATGACCCTTGCCATCACAATGCTCCATGAACCCTATAATCTCAATGATCCATGACCCCTTTCATCACAATGCTCCATGACCACTTTCATCACACTTCTCCGTGTCCCTTGTCATCACAATGGTCCATGCCCTTGTCATCAAATGCTCCATGGCCCCTGTAATCACAAATCTCCATGCCCATGTCATCACAATGCTCCATGAAAATGCCATCACAATGCTCCAAGACTCTTGTCATCACAATACTCCATGGTGCTTTTCATCACAATGCTCCATGACCACTTTCTTCACAAAGCTCCATGACCATTGTCATCACAATGCTACATAACCCCTGACATCGCAATGATCCATGACCCCTTTCATCACAATGCTCAATGATGCCTGTCATCACAATGTTCCATGGCCTTTGTCTTCACATTTCTCCATGGCTACTGTAATTACAGTGCTCCATAATTCCTTTCATCACAATGCTCCATGGCCCCTGTCATCACAATGTCCCATGACCCCTTTTATCTCATTGCTCCATGTCCCCTTTCATCACAATGCTCCATGACCATTGTCATCACAATGCTCTATGCCTCTATCATCACAATGCTACATGACCCCTGACATCGCAATGATCCATGACTCCTTTTATCACAATGCTCCATGATGCCTGTCATCACAATGTTCCATGGCCTTTATCTTCACAATTCTCCATGGCTCCTGTAATTACAGTGTTCCATAAACCCTTTCATCACAATGCTCCATGGCCCTTGTCATCACAATGTCCTATGACCCCTTTTATCTCAATGTTCCGTGTCCCCTTTCTCAACAATGTTCCATGACCACTTTCATCACAATGCTCCATAACCCATTTGATCACAATGCTCCTTGGCCCTTGTCATCACAATGCTCCAATGCGCTTTTCATCACAATGCTGCATGAACACTTGCCTCACAGTGCTCCAAGACCACATTCATCAAAATGCCCCATAGCCATTGTCATCAATTTTCCCCTTGACCCCTTTCATCACAATGCTCCATGACCATTTTCATCACAATGGTCCATGCCCTTGTCATCAAATGCTCCATGGCCCCTGTAATCACAAATCTCCATGCCCATGTCATCACAATGCTCCATGAAAATGTCATCACAATGCTCCAAGACTCTTGTCATCACAATACTCCATGGTGCTTTTCATCACAATGCTCCATGACCCCTTTCATCACAATGCTCCATGTCCCTTGTCATCACAATGCCCCATGACCCCTGTCATCACAATGCTCCATGGCCCTTGTCATCACAATGCTCCATGACCCCTGTCATCACAATTCTCTAGTACCGCTTTCATCACAATGCTCCATGCCCTTTGTCATCACAATACTCCATGCACTTGTCATCAAATGTTCCATGGCCCCTGTACTCACAATGCTCCATACCTTTGTCATCTCAATGCTCCAGAACTCTTCTCATCACAATTCTCCATGCCTGTGTCATAACAATGCTCCATGAAAATGTCATCACTACGCTCCAGGACACTTGTCATCACAATGCTCTTTGATCCCTGTAATCACAATGATCCATGTACCATTTCCTCACAATGCTCCAATACCTCTTTCATCACAATGCTCCATGCCACTTGTCATCACAATGTTCCATGCCCTTGCCATCGCAATGCTCAATGGCCCGTTTCCTCACAACGCTCCAGTCACCCATTTATCTCAAGGCTGCATGCCAATGCTCATCACAATGCTCCATGGCCCCTGTAATCACAATGCTCCATGACCACTTTCATCACAACGCTCCATAAACCACTTAATCACAATGTTCCATGGCTCTTGTCATAACAAGGCCCAATGAAACTTTTCATCACAATGCTCCATGACCCCTTTCATCAGAATACTCCATGGTTTTGTCATCACAATGCTCCATGTCGTATGTAATCACATTGCTCCATGAACCCGTTCATTACAATGCTCCATGCCCACTGTCATCACAAATCCCCGTGACCACTGTCATCACAATGCTCCATGGCCGTTGTCATCTCAAAGCTCCATGACCCCTGTCATAACAGTGATCCATAACACCTTTCCTCACAATGCTCCATTAACCGTTTCATCACAATTCTCCATGCCACTTGTCATCACAATGCTCCATGCACTTGTCATCACAGTGCTCCATGGCCCATTTCCTAACAATGCTCCAGTACCCCTTTCATCACAGGGCTCCATGCCACTTGTCATCACAATGCCCCAGGACCCCTGTAATCACAATGCTCCATGGTGCTTTTCATCACAATGCCCCATCACCCCTGTCATCACAATGCTCCATGGCCCTTGTCATCATAATGCTATGTGACTTCTGTCATCACAATGCTCCATGAACCTTGTCATCACAAGCTCCATGATCCTTGTAATCACAATGCTCCATGCCCTTGTCATCACAATGCTCCAGAACTCTTCTCATCACAATTCTCCATGCCCGTGTCATCACAATGCTCCATGAAAATGTCATCACAATGCTCCAGGACTCTTGTCATCACAATACTCCATGGCGCATTTCATCACAATTATCTATGACTACTTTCATCACAACGCTCCATGAACTCTTTCATCACAATGCTCCATGGCCCTTGTCATTACAATGTCCCATGACCCCTTTTATCTCAGTGCTCCATGACCACTTTCATCACAATGCTCCATAACCCATTTGATCACAATGCTCCATGGCCCTTGTCATAACAATGTCCCATGACCCACTTTACCTCAATGCTCCGTGACCCCTTTCATCACTATGCTCCATGACCATTGTCATCACAATTCTCCATGGCCCTATCATCACAATGCTCCATGACCCCTGTGATCACAATGCTCCATGGCCCTTTTCATCACAATGCTCCATGAACCCTGTCATCACAATGCTCCATGATCGCTGTAATCACAATGATCCATGACATCTTTCCTCACAATTCTCCAGTACGCCTCTCGTCACAATGCTCCACTCCTCTTTTCATCACAATGCTGAATGCAGTTGTCATCACAATGCTCCATGGCCCCTGTAATCACAATTCTCCATGCCCTTGTCATCCAAAAGCTCCAGAAGTCATGTCATCACAATGCTACATTCCCTTGTCATCAAATGCTCCATGACCCTTGTTGTCACAATGTCCCATGACCCATTTTATCTCAAAGCTCCATGACCCCTTTCATCACAATGGTCTATGAGCAGTGTCATCACAATGCTCCATGCCCCTATCATCAAAATGTTCCATGGCCCCTTTAATCACAATTCTCCATGCCCTTGTCATCCAAAAGCTCCAGAAGTCATGTCATCACAATGCTACATTCCCTTGTCATCAAATGCTCCAGGACCCTTGTTGTCACAATGTCCCATGACCCATTTTATCTCAAAGCTCCATGACCCCTTTCATCACAATGGTCTATGAGCAGTGTCATCACAATGCTCCATGCCCCTATCATCAAAATGTTCCATGACCCCTGTAATCGCAATGCTCCATGGCTTTTGTCATCACAATGTTCCCTGCCCCTATCATCGCAATGCTCCATGACCACTGTCATCACAATGCCCAATAACCTCTCATCACAATGCTCCATGATACCTGTCATCACAATGCACCATGACCCTTGTCATCACAATGCTCCATGATCCCTGTAATCACAACGATCCATGTACCATTTCCTCACAATGCTCCAATACTACTTTCATCACAATGCTCCATGCCACTTGTCATCACAATGCTCAATGGCCTGTTTCCTCACAATGCTCCAGTATCCCATTCATCACAAGGCTCCATGCCAATGGTCATCACAATGCTACATGCCCTGGTCATCACAATGACCCATGATCCCTTTAATCACAATGCTCCATGACACCTTTCATCACAATGCTCCATGGCCCCTGTAATCACAATGCTCCATGCCTCTGTCATCACAATGCTCCAGAACTCTTCTCATCACAATTCTCCATGCCCGTGTCATCCCAGTTCTCCATGACAGTGTCATCAGAATGCTCCCGGACTCTTGTCATCACAATGCTCCATGGCGCTTTTCATCACAATGCTCCATGACCACTTGCATCACAACGCTCCATAACCCATTTAATAACAATACTCCATGGCTCTTGTCATAACAAGGCACAATGACCCTTTCATCACAATGCTCCATGACCTCTGTCATCACAATGATCCATAACACCTTTCCGCACAATGCTCCATTACCCTTTTCTTCACAGTGCTCCATGCCACTTCTCATCACAATGCACCATGCCCTTGTCATCACGATGCTCCAGAAGTCATGTCATCACCAATGCTCCATGGCCCTTGTCATCAAAATGCTCCAGAAGTTATCTCATCACAAGGCTCCATGACCGTGTCCTCACAATGCTCAATGAGCACTGTCATCACAATGCTCCATGACCACTTTCATCACAATGCTCCACGCACCCTGTCATCACTATGCCCCATGATTCCTGTCATCACAATGCCTCATGGCCCTTGCCATCACAATGCTCCATGACCCTTGTCTTCACAATGCCCCATGACCCCTGCCATCACAATGCTCCATGATCCCTGTAATCACAAACATCCATGACCCCTTTCATCAAAATGCTCCAGTATCACATTCATCAAATTGCTCCATGCCCC